>NC_061869.1:42141978-42446681 GCF_907164915.1 Impatiens glandulifera | reverse complement strand
AACACATATGTGAATTGGTTGATTTGCAAAGATTTGGGAATTGTCAATTTAAAGATCTTGGAACATCCACACAAAAACAGATTTAAAGTCTTAGAAAACAATGACTCTTGATTTGATTTTATGTTTCTTGTTTATCATTTAAAAGCTACTCACTATCTAATCAACAATCTACATATAATCACATTCAAATCATCAACTAAAATACCAAAATACCCTCTATATATATCATTGTCTATTTATAACTCGAATGGTTTTTAATCCAAATAACTTCATTTTCATTGACCTACATCAAACAAGATCATTTTAAAATAATCACTTTATAATCAGCAATCTACTCATCGTACTGACATTATTCAAATTATCAACTATTTATTTTTATATATATATATATATATGCTCCTAATGCCTTTTTACCCGAATAACCTTGTTTTCCATAACCTACTTCAAACAAGAATTTAACAATGCTTCCACACTCCACCCAAAGAAAATAAAAAAAAATACTTACCCAACTTGACCTCTCCTTGTTCAGTCAACAAAATGTTTCCTCCTTTAATATCTCTATGTACTTTAAAAATTGAATGCAAATAAGATAATCCCTGCATCCATTGAATTGCAAGTTAATTTCAGAAACACTAGGAAAGAAAAATAAATAAATAAATCTCACCTTTAACGCTTCCCTGCAAATATAAGCTATTTGACACTCTTCAAGTGGATCATCAGTAACACTCATCAAGTCAGCTACACTACCACCCCCACAGTACTCCATAACTATCTGCCATTACAGCATCAGCTCGAAATTCAAAACAATAAAACATAAAACTGAAAAACCCTTTGATCTTACCCATAAATATTCTTCTCCCTGGTAGCTTCCCAGGTATCGAACTACATTTGGATGACAACATTGCTGTAACATCTCAATTTCTCCACGGATTTCTTCATAACCCTCTTCCTGGTATAATTTATTTTTTTTGTTAATCAACTTTAGAGTTAAATGATATAAGATGGGGAAAAAGTAAAGAAACAGACCCCTTCAGTCAATGAGATAACTTTGATAGCAACCATCTCTGAAGTGTGCAAGTCTCTTGCTTTATAAACAGCACCATAAGAGCCCTTGCCTGCAAGAATAAATCAATTCAACCATGAAATTGAATTTGGGTTAGGTTACTATTCAAGAAGTTGAATACGAGAAACCAAGAAAAAACATTTACCTAGTTCATTAAGCAATTCGTACTTAATAGAAGGATCTTCTCTGGTGACACTTTCAGGAATGGAACTTGACGAAACTTTACTGGATCGCTGTACATAACGACTATCATCATCATGGAAAGAGGCACCTGCGGCCTGCATACTTGCAACCGCCCTACTCATCGTGTTAGTCCCTACACCACCACTAGTCCGCCTAACAACTGTCCCGGATACAGACTCTCTCTTCTTACCAGTAGGTCTCACAACAAAAGTGGAGAAATCACCATCGCCAGCTTCATCTTCCTCATCATCATCATCATCGTCATCATATCCCTCCCTCGAGCTCGATTCATCCCTATCAAACAACGGTTTCTTCTGATTACTACTTCTCTCGGTCTTTACCACCATTGTCCCTGAGTAGTTCCAGTTATCGTCTTCATCGTCGTCAATAACGCCGAAGTCCTTGGGAAGGTGCTTGAGTAAAGGAGGGAGAGAAGCATCGTCTTCCTCGTCGTCGTCAAAGTCTGGGATCTGATTGTCTTTCTTCCTCACCATTGTGGCGTAAGGGTCGTCGTCTCCGGCGCTGGCACTGGAGTTAATTCCGCCGCGGCGTTTATGGTCTGACCCGGCGCTGCTGTCGTGGACGACAAATGTGGAGTAGATATCGGAGCTGGGGTTACGGCGAGCTCGAGTTGAGGCGGGAGAGAAATCCATTGTAAGAAGATTGTAGCTAAACAGGCCGAGTTCTAAACGGAGGTTGATATCGGATTATGCTTGGGGGAAATGAGACAGAATTCGACGAATTCATCTGGCAGCAGCAGCAGCTGCTTCTGCATAAAAGGGTATTGGATCGGATCTTAGTTGAGGGTAATAAAATGATTGTCTTGAACCAGTCTGAGAAGAAACCCTTATCCCATATATATTTCTTTGAAACCAAAAACCCTAATCTCGGTTGGAATTTGATAAACTGGTGGTCATGGCGGGGAAAAGGGGATCCCGGGAAAAGGAGCCCGTCAATGGCATGTTATGGAGAGAGGGAGGTCCCTAGTGCCGAATGGAAAATTTGACAAAATGATAGAACATTTTTTTTTAATTTGTTGAAATATCCTAAAGATCACTTTATTTTCTATGGGTGTCAGCGCATAAAACTAAATGCGTCGATGATATTTTTCTTTTTTTTCGGACGATTTTGCCCATGTCGCGAGACGTCCACAATCGCGAAACGCAACCGTCATTCGCGAGATACAATTTATTTTATTTTTAAAAAAAAAAAAAAAATTCGTGCCGGTTGACGCAACCGGAGTTTGGGTCTCTCAACGGGGGCATTTTCGTCCAAAAAAAATGTCACCAGCGTATTTAATTTTATACGCTAACACTTCTAGCAAATAAGGTGATCTTTAGTGTCATTTCATTAAATTCCCCCCTTTTTAGATGAAACAAGAGAGTAGATAATGTTTGTAAAAATAATTTTTTAGGTCCGTATAAAGTCGAAAATACCCGTTTGCGTCACTCGACGTATGATGTTGTGATGCGGAGATGGCCTTTGCAAAAATGACCTCGCGTGACGCGTCACGAACCCCTTCACATTACGCGAGGTCATTTTTGTAAATATTATCGGATTAACGCCAAAGGATATTTTTGCCCGAAATAGTCATTTTGAAAGAAAAAAACTTTATCGGACCTGAATCATTTGTCAAAATGATATCATTATTAGAGGAGAAATTTGATGAAATGGCCTTCATAACAGCCTTAATTCCAAAAAAGGCTCACGCCTTCTAATGTTTGCAAAATGGGTCTTTTTGCCCTGCAAAAAGTCTAAAATACCCCTCGGGCGCCTGATTTACCGCTCATTTACGAGAAATGTCATTCACGCATTTTTATCTAAAACGCGTGAGTTGATTAACGCGTTTTAGATGAAAATGCGTGAATGGCATTTCTCGACTTTCAATTTACGGGATATGTCATTCGCGCATTTCATCTAAAACGCGTTAATCAACTCACGCATTTTAGATGAAATACGTGAATGTCATTTCTCGTCTTTCATCGTATATATAATTTTTTTGGCCTAATTTAAAACAAAACCCCCTGATTCACGAATATCCATTTCTCTTCTCTCACTTTCCCCGCCTCGACTTCCAAAACTTCGTCTTTTCAACTGTCGACTTTCCAACTTCGTTCAACATCATCGATCAACCTCGTTCAACATCATCGTCCGTCCGTCGTCCGTCCTTCTCTTCGATATATTCAGGTGAGTTTAGGGCTTAAGATTTAGGTTTAGGTTTAAGTTTTGTTTAATCTATAATGTTCTCTTCTATGTATATTCTGTCGTTTATATTGATGGATACTGATGTATTTAGCTTTTAGGGTTTATGTAATATTCGTTTATGTGTGTATATGTGTGTATATGCTTTTAGGGTATATGACGAGTATTATATCAGTGTCTTTGTTAGGATCTAGGTCGCGGCTGGAGGACCGGGGTTGGGCCGGTCAGCGCGTCTCACTCAAAGGGTGGTGATTAATCCAGTTAGATATTAACACCGGGGTTTCAATACTACACAAACTGTCACAAACCCTTGAACTAGGTTCAAGCGCGGAAGAAGTTTGTTTCAGGTTGAAGCAACACACTTGTATGATAGGCAGAACCGGTTTCGGATGATGAAGGTTTGAGGATTGATGGATCGGTTTTTGTAACCTGGTGATCCGGTTTGGATAGAGTTAAGTAGGTTAGAGCGGTGTAGGTAAGTTAGTACGGGTCGGTTAGAAAATGGAACCGGCAGAAAGTAAATGACAAGACAAATTTTATGGATGTTCGGAGATAAAACTCCTACGTCACCCCTTCCTCTCGAAACCGCGAGAAAGATATTCACTAAGGAATACAAGTACAATCCGATCGAGACTTATTTCCTGCTCGATAACACTCTTACAATTTATACCGAAATTGTAAAATACACACTTCAACTTTAGCACTTAGGCTTTCTCTAGAGATAGAACACACTGTTTTTCACTTGTAAATTAAATTCTCGCTATGTTGCCTGTGTTGTGTCTCACTATGTGTCCTATATTTACTCTTCTTCAACTACTCCTTTTATAGGTGAAATATGCCAACGGTCATATTTCACTTCCTTGAATCTGATTGGCTGAGCAGAGGTTCAGTGATTCAGACCTGGCGGTCATCTTATCAGATCTGGCGGTCAACTTCACAGACTTGGCAGTCTGTTCTTCCGGTGTGTAAGACAAACCTGCTAGGTTTGTCTTTTACTCAATGTGGTAACTGTTGGTTAGACAGTTGTCTGTACTTGGAAGATCTCCTTTCTAACTTATCCCGAAGTGGAAAGATCCTGTAGGACTGTCTTCTGCAGCCTGCAGACTTTCCTCAGACTTGTATGGATATGGAAGTGTTCAGTCTGTTCCTTTGGTATCATCTTCAACAGATACCCAAATTGTCTTCTTATACTGGTCGGTCATTTGACTTAACCGAATGGTTTCTGGTGTGATTGGTTTAATCGGACAGCTTCCGGTTATTCCTTTGCTTTGTGGCTGATCGGCTGTCTGGTGTTTCCGGTTTTTAGCTTTGGCCGATCCTTTCTTTGTGCGGTCATGTTCCGAATGTCTTGGTCGGTTTAATAGCTTGACCGGTTAATCTTCTTTACCGGTCCATTTGTTTGACCGGTCCGGTTCCTTGTTCCTGCATGGAAGGTTTATTTATGTTAAGTTCTGTGAACCGGTCTAATTTATCTAACAGTCTTATTCTGCATGCATGCATTTCTCGTTTATTCTTTCACGAGAAATTCCTTTTCGTGTATTCTTGAACCCTAAACCAAAAACACAGGAATGAAACAAGTTTCGAGTTGATTGTTGTTGTGTCTTTTGTGAATGAAACATGTTCTCATTTGGATTAGTTCTTTAAGTTGCCATAAGCTGCATTTTCGTGTATTCTTGAACCCTAAAACCAAAACACAGGAATGAAACAAGTTTACAGCTGATTGTTGTTGTGTCTTTGGTGAATGAAACATGTTCTCATTTGGATTAGTTCTGATTAGTTCTTTAAGTTGTCATAATCTGGTGGTTGTTTATTCATTCACGAGAAATGCATTTTCGTGTATTCTTTCACGAGAAATGCCATTTTAGTGTATTTTCTGATGTTGCTTGAGTTGTTATATTATGTTTTTAATATTATGATTTTGGATTATTAAAAACTAATAAGACTACTAGTTGTAACATGATTTTGGTTGCCTTATGAAACTGGGCAACTTAGATTTTGAATGATGTACAGTATAAAACTGGGCAACTTAGACCTTATTTGAAATATTGTTAGGTAATTATAATTTTCTGGATTTGCTTACTCCAATGTTGTTCCTTGTTTTATAGATGGAGTCCACCATAATTCATGAGTTTGCTGGGAGGATCTAATGGAAAACCAATATCAAAAAAATTGCCACCAAGTTTGCTTCAATGAATCTAACGGAAAGGATAGAGCAAACCCAATTCAAAGGATACGCGTTACTGCGGTTCTCAGGAACTATAATACACCAAATGCTCCTCAGGAAGTGCAACTCAAATTCTATGGAGATGAAGTTCCTCGTGAATAGAGAGGAGCTGTGCTTCGGGATGAAGGAGTTTGCATTGGTCACAGACCTCAATTTTGGGAAATTCTCTACGGAGGTAACCATTTTCAATGAAGAATGCCCACCTTAAAATGGCATTGATCTTGTCAAAATGCCGATTAAACTCCAAGATTTTGTATGCACAAGAAGCCAAACCAAACTCTAAGTGGCAGTGGTCGGTTTTAAATTTGGCCATAATATTCATCTTGATGTGGTAAGTACATGCACCGTGATATGCTTCTAGAAAAACTGAGCATAAGGCATTGGCGATGCTTGTGTGTCTATCAGATACGAAGACGAGATCATCAACTAATCTAATTACATCTCTAAGTTTTTGCATGAAATAAGTCAAGGAGTTGTTATTCTCTGAATCAACAACGCTGAATGCAACAGGATAGAGTTGTTCATTCGCATATAATGTTATCGCCACCAATAGCTGACCTCCAACCTTGTGCTTAAGAAAACTAGCATAGACGCACAATATCGGACGACAATAGTTTTTGAAACCCCTAATTGAGAGGCCTAGAGACATGAACATATACCTGAAATGACCGTGCTCATCCGTCTGGATGTCTGTTATGGTACCCGAATTATTCTTCTCCAACATGTACAGGTATGATGGCAATTTACCATAGAAATCTTCTACAGTTCCTCGCACCGCCATTAGAGCATTTTCTCTGGACCTCAAAGCCTTATTATAAGACATCTTTATTCCATAAATTCTCTGTATGTCTTCCATTATTTTCTTGGGCATGTGGTCATGGTGATGGTCCATGTACTTGCTCTTCATGCATTCTCCAAAAACCCATGCTAGTGCTTGCCTTTGATTCTCTTGCCTCGTCATAATTGAACATGTATGATCTTTTACAAATTTACGAATCTCAAACATCTTCGAGGATTTTCCTTTCACAGCACGTAATCTCCACTTGCAATTCTTATCCAAACATTTCACACACCAAAATTCTTTTTTTAACTTCACCACTTTGAATTCAAAATGATTAGCCATCGCATATTTATGTAACCTCAGTTGAAGTTCTTTTTTATTCTCAAACAACGAACTGATTTCCAATCCGATTTCGCTAGTTAATGCATCGTATAAGATTTTCACTACTTGGTATGTTACTAGCAACCCAATCACTACAGCTTGGTTGGGTACGAACAACAACTTTGTTTGGTTGTGTAATAGAACCCAAGCACTGTTTGGATTGGTACTAGGAACCCAATCAGAACTACTAGGTTGGGTAATAGAAACCCAATCATCATCCGCCTCATTCAGACGCAAACATGGTTCATCTTCAATGTCATTTTCAGTTTCAAAGAAAACCTCACGTTGGTTTGGGAATACGTTAGGATCATCAATTTCTGGAACCACTACACTTTCTTGAGTTGGGTTTGTTGGATTTAGTGACTTCTCTACTAAGGATACACACAATTAAGTGCGATTGTGGACTGAAACTACTTAATGTAAAAAGAACTCCACATCCACATCTTTTTTTATATCAGTTATATAAGAAAATTTGACATTAATGCCATGAGCATTATACTTGGCTTGAAGCAATAAATCATATCTAGATTTGTCAACATCGGTAGTAGAATAAATTAGATCAACTAATTGGGAATAAGTAGAATTTGGGGGAACAATCATACCGCTGTTTGACTTTGCAGAAAAATGAGTAACATCATTCATAGTTTTCTACTCTCCATCAAAGTAAAGAAGTACTTGAGCTGCAATTGAAAACAGTTCAACAACATTACAAGAAATCCAATGCAGCAAGTTTTCTAGAACCATAACCGAGGAGGTTACTGATAGAGTTTCAGGAAATTCAATGCAACAACTTTTCCATAAGTTTGCTTCAATGAATCTAATGTGATATGAGCCCTCTATCCAATAGGTCCATTGAAGCAAACTTGTGGACAATTCTTGACACATTGTATCTCCATGAAACATACCAGCAAACTCCTTCTCAGCGAGTATTTCGCGTGAGTGAGAAACAATATGCGTGAGTGAAATACGCGTGAGTGAGCTATACTATACCAGCAAACTCCCTAAACCCTAATACTAGTACAACATATTATTGATTCACATTCATTCAGGACAACCTAGCTATACTATAAAACCAACCTAGTGTTCATAATCACTAAAAAAACATAAAATAAACATACCCATTTTGAGAACGAAGAGTAGTGGGTCACGAATATAAACAGAGAGGTCTCGTGGTGGTGATGGTGGTCGTCGTCAGCTACTGCTCGTGGTCGTGTTCTTTAGGAGAGTAGGGTTTGAGAGTCGAGTCGGAGTGGGAAAGTGAGAGAAGAGAAATGGATATTCGTGAATCGGGGGGTTTTGTTTTAAATTAGGGCAAAAAAATTATATATACGATGAAAGACGAGAAATGCCATTCACGCATTTTCATCTAAAATGCGTGAGTTGATTAACGCGTTTTAAATGAAATGCGTGAATGACATTTCCCGTAAATTGAAAGTTGAGAAATGTCATTCACGCATTTTCATCTAAAACGCGTTAATCAACTCACGCATTTTAGATGAAAATGCGTGAATGACATTTCTCATAAATGAGCGGTAAATCAGACGCGCGAGGGGTATTTCAGACTTTTTGCAGGGTAAAAGGACCCTTTTTGCCAACATTAACAAACGCGGGCCTCTTTTGAAATTAAGGCTCTTATGAGGGTCATTTCATAAAATTCCCCTGTTAGAGTTGTCAAATTTCCCCGCCCCGAAACAGAAAGTTAAAAAAAAAAAAGAACTCACCAAATGTCACACACAACTCACAACTATACATGTCTATTGCAACCATTGGCTCACTTTCACACATTTTTGGTATTCTATATATATGGATCCGAATCTAGAAATAATTTGACATTTAATCTTATTTGGATCAAAATCTAAATTCAAAACAAAACTTAATTATATACCTACGCAATCAAAGGTTTCTCAACAATTCTACAAATTGTTTACCTTATAAATTACTAAGTAGAACACACACAAACAAAAAAAATAATATTGCTTGAACATTGTTGTTGCCTTAGTTGTCAGAATTGTTTTTTTAATGCTTTCCCTTCTTTCTAGTTTCTTCGCTTAAGCCGCATTTCATTTCCCAATCCAGCAAAAACAACGACGAACAGATCACATGACAGATCTGACGAATCCTGACAGCTCAACAGCCCCCACTCTTAATCCTATAATTTACTTATAAATGGAAGACCCATTTCGGAATCCCTCCAATAAAACCACCGTCCCGATCTTCACTTTTTTCAGCCAAAACTCAATGTTACTGAGATCAGAGGACGATTTGACGCCCACCCGTCTTCTCTTGTCTCCACAATTTGTGGATGAAGAGAACAGTGTCGCTGAAAAGCCATTCTTGACAATGGCTTCAACTTACAGTACTGCCGTCTCCGGTTCTATTCTCCGGACAGATAACGGATCCTCTGTTTCTCTGATATCTGATGAAATGGGCAGACAATTATTTCGTGCGGGAATGGTTCAATCTGCTCTGGGCATGTTCTTATTCACCAGACTCGGCCTCCATGTCTTCCGTTCTACTAGGTACATTTTTCAGTTTCTCGATTCGCCTTGCATGTCCTATTGTTGGGTATGACTGTATGAGGATGCGTTGAAACAATTACAATCAGTTTTGAAGAACTTGAATGAATGTTCCTGTTATTATTCTTGTTCTTGTTGTGTATTTCTTTTAGTTGAATCAATTTGAGAGATCATCTATTTATATACACTAATCTTGAGTGGATGAGAGGAAAATCTTTGGGGAGAAGATTTGTAGTTTAATCTTGAATGAATGGATATATATTGGGTGATGAGAGATTGAACATAATGAAAGTTGATTTGAATGTGTTTGGTGCAACCATGACATACCGGATTGGTAGAGAGAAGAAACACAACATTGATATTGTCACAGCATAGAAGAAAGAACATGGGAAGGACCTAGTTCAGTTAGGAATGATTATAGCGTTTAAGATGCTACAAAATCGTTTTATTTCATCGATATGACAAAATCTCTTAAGGAGGGTCTTCGTAAAACTTATAGATTATTGGAACTTGATTTACAGATTAACTGCTACAAGATTGCTTTAATAATATTTTTATCATCTTCCCCGATTTCAGGTTAGGTTACAGACTAATCTTGAGGGTTCTGGCACTATGCATCTATGGACTCCTTCTTTCTCCTGGTATTCTCCAAGGTTTGTATATTTCTCTATGGTCGATTGCTTGAAATCGTGCTGTTCTTTGTATTTCTGGACATGATTTAGGAGGATTTATTTGATCTGGTAAGTTTTAAATTATTTTTGTTAGCAAATAAACAGTTTTTTTATGAAAATAGATAACTGTTGTTTGAAGGAAAAATGGTTTATTTAAGTTGTTTGGATCAAATGTTATAAAGAATAATTCTTTTTTGGACATTTTCTTTTTGTGGTTGCTTTGTCATTTTTTTTTGTTTGAACGACTGAAATGTTATAAAGAATAGAGTAAGGATATTTTTATATGTTGATGAATAGATGAAAAAAGTGATTGATGATTGGAGATTGGTTTATTTGGATCCACATCAATCAAGCTTTTGATTATTTGGTTTGAATGACCAAAATATCTTGAGTATTTAGTATTTTTAAATGTTTAAGATAATGTAAGAGTATTTTTATGTTTTCGTTGATGATTGAAAGATAAAATAAAAGATTGATGAAGAGATGGTCCGCATCAAACTAAGCCTTAGCTTTTATCAATTGATTATATAACAATTTTTTGTTTTGTTTATTTAGTTGCATACCGTTATATCTTCTCAAGTAAGATCCACAGAGACATTGTTTATGGTGATCAACCGAGGAATAGGTATGGTTTGAATTGCCTTATCTTCATAGACATTGTGAGTGTAGTTAAATCACATGCAACCAAATTCCTAATTTATTAAATGAAGAGTAAATTTTCAAATCCAAGATAACGAAAAATAAAGCAAAGTTACTTAAACTATCTATAACTAACTTAAAGATCCAAACAAGCCAAGGAAAAAAAAGATAAAAAAAATATCTCTCAAGTCTCCCAATGAACACTTTCATTATATAGATTCATTAGCACAAAGCATGTAATTGCATTTTAGCCTCCCAATCAACACTTGCACATAAGCTAGTTATATTGATCACTATTTGTGTACTTTTTCTGCGTAAAGGAAGAAAAGTCCTTATATTAATAATGAAAAGATATAAAGAGATGTGCTTAATAGATCAAATATCACGAGTTTGATTCTAACTTATAACGCCTTAACTTGAAGTGGAGGTCATGACTGTGTGGGTCTTTCTAGTTTTCTACATTAAAAAAAATATGAAAATGATATACTCAACTTTTAATGAGATTCTAAACAGGCTCAGTTCTCATTTTTAAAAGCAAAAATATACATCATAAATTTAGTCAGTTGAATACAAAAGTAATACTTGCTTCAACTTCTACTGTGAATATTGCGTTAGAATAACCAATATTTTCTCTTCAATTTTTCTCATTTCTCCAAACACTATATCCTTTATGTCCCAATCTCGCATGTCATTGTGCAGGCTTGATCTTTATTTGCCTGAAAACCGCGATAATAGCCCAAAGCCTGTTGTTGCATTTGTAACAGGTGGAGCATGGATTATTGGGTGAATGATTTCTACATTTCAAGAGTCTAATAGAAATTTTGATTTAAGTGCCATGGTTATTCATGTAAAATAGCTTTTGTTTTCTGATGCAGATATAAAGCATGGGGTTGTCTTTTAGGTCAACAGTTAGCAGAAAGGGGAATCATAGTGGCTTGCATAGATTACAGGTGATATGATCTTTCCATAGTGGACCATTTTTTCTCTTGCATGTTTCATAATGAAATGTGACCAATTGCTTGAAACTTCTACTTATAGAGAAAAGACGACACCCCATTTCGAAACACTTAATATTTATGTTTCTGTATCCGAATCCAGTTGAGAAACAACCAATAATTTTCTGAATTTGTATATGACAAAGTTTAGTTTCCAAAATTATCTCATTATCCAAGTGTTTACCAATGGTGTATCAGAAGAATCTGCAAACTATTCTCTGTATCACTCAAAGTCTCAACTATAATATCCTTTTTTAAATAATGATCAATTTAGATTTCGCTTTCTTCGGCTCCTTGACCATTATCATTGCTTTGCTTATGCTTAAGTTGTTCAACGGGTACTGGCATTTATCTATATACAGAAACTTTCCTCAAGGAATGATTGGCGACATGGTTAACGATGCTTCTCATGGTATTGCATACGTGTGTAATCATATAGCTGAATACGGAGGTGATCCAAACAGGTTGCAAAGCCTGGACATTTTTTAATTGATTACAAAATTATTCATACTTTCTTGGAATTTTATTCAAGAGTTCCATCTTCTTTCTGTTACATTTTTGTTTGTAGGATTTACATAATGGGACAATCAGCTGGTGCTCATATTGCTGCATGTGCTCTCATTGAGCAAGCTATAAAAGAAGTTGAGGAAGGTGATTCTACTTCATGGAGTTTGTCTCAGATAAAGGCTTATTTTGGTTTATCTGGAGGGTCAGTCTTTTTGCTTTCATTTTTTGTTTACCTTTTAAACTTATCTTTGGCTTGCCCTCATTTCTAGGTGAGCAAATAATGAGTTTATATGAACCCCTAAATGAAGGTTTCATTGGGTAATACTTTTGGAAACATGTTATGTTTCTGGATATGACCAAATGCAAAACAAAGTTATGTTTATATAAAATTTTGAATCTGTGTGTGACTAAGTTATGTTTTCAAATATAATCTCCTCTGTAAAATATCAAATTAATTTTACAAAGTTTCTCCTTTTCCCTTTGTTATCAAAATAAATTCTCTATACATAATAATAATTGAAGTTGCTCTAAATAAATATCAAACTAATTTATGCATGTCATGTCCATCACTTGTTTAAATGTTACATCTTTGATTGAATAACTCATAATTATTTCTATTTCATGACTTTGTTACACCTAATGTTTTACATTATCGTCTTCTATATAATTCTAAGAAATTGTTAATTAAGGCCTTATAATGCATTATTTGGATTAAATTCAAATAAATCAGTATTTCATCGTCAATCACTTATTTTGATAAATTATCAACTAAATCTCAAAATAATTGACAGGTACTTGTTTAACCTTGTAGACGACTTTCAAAGTCACAATATTTCATCATCAACCACTTGTTTGATCAAATAATTCAAATTATAAACTCAAATTTTAAAATAATTGTTAGGTACAATATGTTTAACCTTGTAGACCACTTCCAAAGTCGGGGTTTGTATCGATCAATATTTTTCAGGTACACACAATGACTTATAATTTCAAGTTAGAAATATCTTCTTCTTCAAGAGATTCCCTAGTATAATTTTAGTCCTTCCTTACTTCAACATTTTTCAATGTCTTTTCAAAGCATTATGGAGGGCGAAGAATCATTACAGAAATTCTCTCCTGAAATTAGGGTTCAAGATCCTTCCATTGCAGATGCAGTGTCTAGCCTTCCTCCTTTTGTCCTTTTTCATGGTACTGGGGATTATTCAATTCCTTCAGAATCAAGGTAAGTCAGTCTCAATCATTTCTGACATTTACACAATTCTCATTACCCTATTTGGAAATACTTTATTTCTAAATCTATATCTACATCCAGACTTTCGGATCTGTTAGAGAAATCGTTAATAAGTTTCTGAATATGTGCCGAACAAAGTAAAGATATAACCCATTTCAAAACATTGTCTCTTCTGAATTCACACCTGAAAGTGAAATCCAGCATAAATACTGTTACAGGCTTTATAATTTGAAAATCTGTTTTGTAGCATATCTTTTGCCAACACTCTTCAAGGAATAGGAGTGAAAGCTGAAGCAATTTTGTATGAAGGAAAAACCCATACTGATGTTTTTCTTCAGGTATCTTATTTATTATAGAATTCAACTTCTTAGGCTTCATATGGAAACAACTTTTGTAGCTGGATCCGGATCTAGCTCATAAATACCAATAGTAGTTAACTTAATACATGCCCAATCAGACATTGCCTAAATAGAAGAGCAATTTTATTGTCAATGCATTTCTCTTTTGCAATCAGGGTTTATTATCTAGAGTAAACTAACATGACCCCCATGTCATGCCTAATTTCCCCCTACTAGGGTGGAAAATTACCGATATTTTCAGAATATAAAAAATACAATACCTCAAAACACCGAAAATATTGATTGTTTTGATATATCAAAAAAATCGGTACGATATGGTATCGATACCGAAATTATTATTATAGTATCGGTACGAGTTTTTTAAAATTTTGGTATATACCTAAATAATACTTATGTTTATTAATATGAACTCCAATTTTTATAAATAATCTCTTGTTATTCAATAGATATAAATGTCTAAAAATATATTTTATTGTTTGATAAAAGTCTAACTTAAGTTTTCTCAAAACATTATGTAACAACTATATTGAAATTGTTTGTTTTATCAAGCAAATATATATATATTTCGGTATGAACGGTATAATACAGATATCATACCAATCTCGGTATACCACTAATATTCGGTATGTACTTGTATCATCTCGAGATTTCATTACTATATCAATATAATTTTTCCTATACCAAAAATTTCGGTATGATATGACATGGATAAAATTTTTCAGTATAACTTACTAACCACCTTTACTCCCTACTACTAAGATCAATTGTTCTTAGTAAAAATGGAATTTGAGACATTTAGTTTCCTAAGAAAGATTTTTTTCGCTGAATTATTTTGGGCGTATCTAGATCCGTGCTTTATATTCCCGATTTAAATGAAAATCAAGTCATAATTCCATTGAAACAATGCGCATGACCCATTGATTTATTTATTTTCTGGCAATCCATGTGGCAGGACCCAATGAGAGGTGGAGAAGATGAACTATTCCATGATTTGGTTGCCAATATCTATGATGGAGATGAACAGACCTTGGAAAGGGATGCATTGGCCGCACCACCTAGAAAGCGGTTGGTACCCGAGTTCTTATTGAAGTTGGCTCACAGTGTCAGCCCGTTCTAACCATGGTACCCGAGTTCTTGCTGTACTCATATTTCCTTGATATAAGTTTATCCTGAAGTTGCACTTTCATCAAATTCAATTCATTCTCTTTTTCAATGTATTATTATCATTCTAATTTATATGTCAATAGTTTATTTATTCTTTAGATAGTTTATTTATTCTTTAGACTAACGTATATAGACTTAACTTGTACATATATCTATTAGACTAGCATTCCATTTGTGTTTAGACTCTAAATAAATTATGAGCTTATTGAATATTATAGACGTTGTGCGGAATGTAAGAAAGTGATGGTATTGAAAAACAGATGTAGAAACTTATTATTATTAAAGATAAAAATGCATATAGTAAATGAAAAAGACTACAACGGTTAAAATGCAAAAAACAAAAAAAACGTAAACACTTAACTTAAATAAGCGTAACTGAAATAATTGTGATGTAACGAAATTAATATAAATCACGAACAATTAATGATTGATATTAATTCCTATATTAAAGACAGATCGTTACAAATCTCCACGTTGTCTTAACATCATCCAACAAAAAGAGCCTGATGAGGCTATTTCCAACCGTCAACATTTAACAATTTGTTAAGTGGGACCGATTTTGTAAACATGTCAGTAGGATTATGATGAGTGTTGATCTTTTTCAACTTGATTTTCCGCTCAGTACGAAGAAAATGATAACGAACATCAATATGTTTGGTTCTATCATGATGCACTTGATCTTTGACCAAACATATATCACTTAAGTTATCACAAAAAACAATTGTCTGATCATGATGGATACCAATGTCACTGATTAATCTTTTTAACCATATACCCTCATTGGCTGCTTCCGTTAACGCCATATACTCAGCCTCGGTAGTGGACAACGTCAGTCGACTGTAATGTTGCCTTCCAACTAACCACAGAGTCACCAAGGGTGTAAACATAATCAGTCATTGATCTTCTACCATCGATATCTGCAGCATAATTTGAGTCTGAATAGTAGTTAAGAGACACTAATTATTACTCCCATAAATGAGACCAACATCAGATGTGCCTTTAAGATAGCGAAATATTTGCTTTACCGTTTGTTAGTGTTCCTTACCAGGTTGAGACATAAACATGCTAACAACACTAAGGGTGTGTTTGATAACCCTGGAATTGGTATTGGAATTGGAATTGGAGGGTCCAATTCCAATTCTTATGTTTGTTAGACACTTTAATATTAAGAATTGAAATTGGAATTAGAATTCCAATGGAAATCAATATAGTGTAATTTGATAGTTCTCAATTCCTATCCTTTTAGGTCGGAATTGTAATTCCAAATTAACACGTTTTTCATGTTTTTGACATGTTTAACACGTTTTTCACACATTAAACACGTTTTACACACATTTTTTACACGTTTAACATAACATGCTAACAACACTAAGGGTGTGTTTGATAACCCTGGAATTGGTATTGGAATTGGAATTGGAGGGTCCAATTCCAATTCTTATGTTTGTTAGACACTTTAATATTAAGAATTGGAATTGGAATTAGAATTCCAATGGAATTCAATATAGTGTAATTTGATAGTTCTCAATTCCTATCTTTTTAAGGTCGGAATTGTAATTCCAAATTAACACGTTTTTCATGTTTTTGACATGTTTAACACGTTTTTCACACATTAAACACGTTTTACAGACATTTTTTACACGTTTAACATATTTTCATATTTTGGCACGTTTAACACGTTTTTGGCACGTTTAACACGTTTAACACGTTTTTGGCACGTTTAACACGTTTTGACACATTTAACACGTTTTTCACGTCCTTGACACGTCTAACACGTTTTTGACACGTTTAACATGATTTTCACGTTTTTAACATGTTTAACACGTTTTTGGCACGTTTAACACGTTTTTGTCGCGTTTAACACGTTTTGACACATTTAACACGTTTTTCACGTCCTTGACATGTTTAACACATTTTTGACACATTAACACGTTTTTCATGTTTTCGACACGTTTAACACGTTTTTGACACGTTTAACACGATTTTCACGTTTTTAACACGTTTTTGACACGTTTAACACGTTTTTTATATTTTGGCACATTTTGCACGTTTTGGCACGTTTAACAAGTTTTTCACATATTTAACACGTTTTTGACGCGTTTAACACGTTTTCTCGTTTTTGACACATTTAACACATTTTTTTACGTTTTTGACATGTTTAATGCATTTTCACGTTTTTGACACATTTAACACGTTTTTTTACGTTTTTGACACGTTTACCACATTTTTGACACGTTTTACACGTTTTTCACGTTTTGGCACGTTTAACAAGTTTTTCACATATTTAACACGTTTTTGACACGTTTAACACGTTTTCACGTTTTTGACACATTTAACACATTTTTTTACGTTTTTGACACGTTTACCACATTTTTGACACGTTTAACACGTTTTGCCACGTTTAACAAGTTTTTCACATACTTAACACGTTTTTTACACGTTTAACACGTTTTCACGTTTTTGACACATTGAACATATTTTTTTTACGTTTTTGACACGTTTAACATGTTTTCATGTTGTTAACACATTTAACACTTTTTTTACGTTTTTGACACGTTTACCACATTTTTGACACGTTTAACACGTTTTTCACGTTTTGGCATGTTTAAAAAGTTTTTCACATGTTTGGAACATTTAACATGTTTTTGACACGTTTTCATGTTTTTAACACGTTTAAAACGTTTTTAACACGTTTAACACGTTATTGACACGTTTCACATGTTTTTTACGTTTTTGACACGTTTGACACATTTTTAACACATTTAACACGTTTAACACGTTTTAACACGTTTAACACGTTTTTCACATTTTGGCACGTTTAACAAGTTTTTCACTTATTTGACACATTTAACACATTTTTTATACGTTTAACATGTTTATACGTTTTTGATAGGTTTAACACGTTTTAAACCTATCAAAACGTGTGAAAAAATGTTAAACATATTAAAAATGTCAAAAACATGTTAAATGTTCCAAAAATGTGGAAAACATGTGAAAAAACGTGAAAACGTGTGAAAACGTGTAAAAAACGTGTTAAAACGTGTAAAAACCATGAAAGATGTGTGAAAAATGTGAAAAACTTGTTAAAACGTGTGTTAAACGTAAAAAAACATGTTAAAACGTGTAAAAAACATGAAAACGTTTGAAAACGTGAAAAACGTGTTAAAACGTGTTAAAACGTGAAAAACGTGAAAAACGTGAAAAACGTGTAAAACGTAAAAAACTTGTAAAACGTAAAAAACGTGTGAAAACGTGTGAAAAACGTGAAAAATTTGTGAAAACGTGTGAAAAACGTGAAAACGTGAAAAACGTGTGAAAAACGTGTTGATATGTGTGAAAAACGTGAAAACGTGTTAAAACGTGTAAATAACGTGAAAACGTGTGAAAACGTGTAAAAAATGTGTGAAAATGTGAAAAAAGTGAAAAACGTGTTAAAACGTGTGAAAAACGTGAAAACGTGAAAAACGTGTGAAAAATGTGAAAAACATGTGAAAAACGTGAAAAACGTGAAAAACATGAAAAACTTGTTAAAACGTGTTAAAACGTGTGAAAATGTGAAAAACGTGTGAAAAACGTGAAAAACGTGTGAAAAATGTGAAAAGATATCAAAAACGTATTAAACGTGCCAAAACGTGAAAACATATTTTAAAAGTTAACATTTTGAACCGATATTTTATTTTACAAACATTGGAATTAGAATTGAATTACAATTCTATCATTTTCTCAAACATAGGAATTGGAATTGAATTACAATTCTATCATTTTCCAAACATAGGAATTGAATTGTAATTCAATGCCAATTCTCATGGAATTGAAATTAGAATTCCAATGCCAATTCCAATTCCAATTCCCGCTCATCAAACACACCCTAAGAGTGTTTGATGAGGGGAATTGGAATTGGAATTGACATTGAAATTCTAATTTCAATTCAATGAGAATTGACATTGAATTACAATTCAATTCCTATATTTGAAAAAATTATAGAATTGTAATTCAATTTCAATTCCTATGTTTGGGAAAATGATAGAATTGTAATTCAATTCTAATATCAGTTCAAAATATTAACTTTTTAAATATGTTTTCATGTTTTTGGCACGTTTAATACGTTTTTGACATTTTTAACACGTTTTTGTCATTTTAACACATTTTTACACGTTTTGGCACGTTCAAACACGTTTTTGACATGTTTAACACATTTTCACACTTAAAACACATTTTCACACGTTTAACATGTTTTTCACGTTTTTGGTATGTTTAACATGTTTTTGACATTTTTAATACGTTTAACATTTTTTCACACGTTTTAACAAGTTTAACACGTTTTTCATGTTTTTGGCACGTTTTTAACATGTTTAATACGTTTTTCACACGTTTAACATATTTTTCACGTTTTCACACGTTTAACACATTTTTGACATGTCTAACACGTTTTACACATTTTTGAAACGTTTAACACGTTTTTTCACGTTTTGGCACATTTAACATGTTTTTCACGTTTAACACGTTTTTCACATTTAACACGTTTTTCACACGTTAAACATGTTTTTCACGTTTTTGGCACATTAAACACATTTTTGGCATGTCTAACACGTTTTTCACATGTTTTACACATTTTTGTCACGTTTAACATGTTTTTCACGTTTTGGCACGTTTAACATGTTTTTAATATTTTCACATGTTTTTCACGTTTTTCACACGTTTTAACTTGTTTTTCACGTTTTTACACGTTTTCATGTTTTTCACACGTTTTTTTACGTTTATCACACGTTTTATCAAGTTTAACACGTTTATCACGTTTTTTTTCAAGTTTTTCACATGTTTTTCACGTTTTTCACACGCTTTAACAAGTTTAACACATTTTCACACGTTTTTCACGTTTTTCACGTTTTTCATACATTATAACAAGTTTAACACGTTTTTCACATTTTGGCAAGTTTTTAACATGTTTAATACGTTTTTCACACGTTTAACATATTTTTCACGTTTCCACACGTTTAACACGTTTTACACATTTTGACACGTTTTTTCACGTTTTGACACATTTAACATGTTTTTCACACGTTTAATACGTTTTTCACATTTAATACTTTTTTCACATTTAACACATTTTTCACACGTTAAAATTTTTTTCACGTTTTTGGCACGTTAAACACATTTTTGGCATGTCTAACAAGTTTTTCACATGTTTTACACATTTTTTACACGTTTAATACGTTTTGGCACGTTTAACACGTTTTTCACATGTTTATCACACGTTTTTCACACATTGTCCACATGTTTTAACTCATTTTTCACACGTTTTTCCCGTTTTTCACACGTTTTCACGTTATTCACACATTTCAACACGTTTTTCACGTTTCTTTACACATTTCACATGTTTTTTACGTTTAACACATTTTCACACGTTTTTCACATTTTCACACGTTTTTCACATTTAACACGTTTTTCACACGTTTAACATGTTTTTCACGTTTTTGGCACGTTAAACCAATTTTCGGCATGTATAACACGTTTTACACATTTTTGGCACGTTTAACACGTTTTTCACGTTTTGGCACGTTTAACACGTTTTCACACGTTTTTCACGTTTTTTAGATGTTTTTCACACGTTTTTCACGTTTTGGCATGTTTTACATATTTTACATATTTTTCACGTTTTTACACGTTTTTGGCACATTTAACACGTTTTTGACATTTTTAATACCTTTAACATGTTTTTCACATTTTTGGCACGTTAAACACATTTTCGGCACGTCTAACACGTTTTACACATTTTTGACACGTTTAACACGTTTTTCACGTTTTGGCACGTTTTCACACGTTTTTCACGTTTTTTACATGTTTTTCACACGTTTTTCACGTTTTTGGCAATTTTACACATTTTCATGTTTTTCACGTTATTTACACGTTTTCGGCACATTTAACACGTTTTTGACATTTTTAATACGTTTAACATGTTTTTCACACGTTTTGATAGGTTTAAAACGTGTTAAACATGTCAAAAACGTAGAAACGTGTTAAATATATCAAAAATTGTTAAACGTGCCAAATAAGTGAAAACTTGTTAAACGTGCCAAAATATGAAAAATATGTTAAACGTGTTTAAAACGTGTTAAATGTGTTAAAATGTGTCGAACGTTTCAAAAACATAAAAAAACACGTGAAACATGTCAATAACGTGTTAAACGTGTTTAATGTGTTAACAATATTTTAAACGTGTTAAAAAAGGAAAACTTGTCAAAAACGTATTAAACGTGTCAAAAATGAGGTAAATGTGTCAAAAATGTAAAAAAATATGTTAAAGGTGTCAAAAACGTGTTAAATGTGTCAAAAACGTAAAAAAACGTGTTAAATGGTCAAAAACGTGAAAATGTGTTAAACATGTCAAAATGATTTAAATGTGTCAAAAACGTAAAAAAAGCGCGTTGAATGTGTCAAAAACGTAAACAAATGTGTTAAATATGTCAAAAACGTAAAAAAACGTGTTATATTTGTCAAAAACGTGAAAATGTGATAAACGTGTCAAAAACATGTTAAATATGTGAAAAACTTGTTAAATGTGCCAAAACATGCCAAAATGTGCCAAAATGTGTCAATAACGTATTAAACGTTCCAAACATGTGAAAAACTTGTTAAACGTGCCAAAACGTGGAAAGCGTGTTAAACATATTAAACGTGTCAAAAATGTGGTATACGTGTCAAAAACGTAAACAAATATGTTAAATGTATCAAAAATATGAAAACGTGTTAAACGTGTCAAAAACGTGTTAAATGTGTCAAAAACGTGAAAACGTGTTACATATGTGAAAAACTTGTTAAACGTGTAGAAAAGTGCAAAATCATGTTAAATGTGTCAAAAACGTGTTTAACGTGTCAAGGACGTGTTAAACATGTCAAAAACATGAAAAACGTGTTAAATGTGTAAAAATGTGTCAAATGTGTTAAAAATGTGTTAAACGTGCCAAAAACAAGTTAAACGCGTTAAAAACGTGTTAAAAACGTGAAAATCATGTTAAACGTGTTAAAAACGTGTTAAACGTGTCAAGGACGTGTTAAAGGTGTCAAGGACGTGTTAAAGGTGTCAAGGACGTGAAAACGTGTTAAACATGCCAATGACGTAAAAAACGTGTTAAATGTGTCAAACGTGTCAAAAACATGTTAAACGTGCCAAAAACTTGTTAAACGTGCCAAAAACGTGTTAAACGTGTCAAAAACGTGTTAAACGTGTTATAAACGTGAAAATCATGTTAAACATGTCAAAAACGTGTTAAACGTGTCAAGGACGTGTTAAACGTGTCAAGGACGTAAAAAACGTGTTAAATGTGTCAAAAATGTGTTAAACATGCCAAGGACGTGAAAAACGTGTTAAATGTGTCAAAAATGTGTTAAACGTGCCAAAAACGTGTTAAACGTGCCAAAATATGAAAATATGTTATACGTGTGAAAAACGTGTTAAACGTTGTTAAAAACGTGTTAACCATGTTTAATGTGTGAAAAACGTGTTAAACATGTCAAAAAATGAATTATGTGTTAATTTGGAATTACAATTCCGACCTAAAAAGATAGGAATGGAGAACTATCAAATTACACTATATTGAATTCTTTGAAATTCTAATTCCAATTCCAATTCTTAATATTAAAGTGTCTAACAAACATAAGAATTGGAATTGGACCCTCCAATTCCAATTCCAATGCCAATTCCAGGATTATCAAACATACCATAACTAAATATGCAATATCAAGTCTAGTGCATATCATGAAATACATTAAACTACCCACCGCAATAGCATATGGTACATGAGACATGTATAACTTCTCAATTTCAAACTGGGGTGCGAATGCAGACAAATGATCAGTAACAACTACAAGAGTATTTAGAATATTTGATGTACTCATCCCAAAACGATTCAACATTTTCAAAATATAACTCTTATGTGAAAGAAATAACTTCTTTTGAACTCGATCTCTTACTATTTCCATGCCCAGAATTTTTCGTGCTCCACCTAGATCTTTAATGCCAAACTCGGAACTGAGAAGTTCTTTCAGTTTTTAAATCTCCGACATTTTCCTGGCTGCGATTAACATGTCGTCTACATACATGAGTAAATAAATCAAAGAACCATCACCGATTTTGTTGTGATAGACACAACAATCATATGCACTTCTATTGTAACCATGTTCAATCATGAAATTGTCGAACCGCTTATACCACTATCGAAGA
This sequence comes from Impatiens glandulifera, assembly GCF_907164915.1. NCBI lineage: Eukaryota > Viridiplantae > Streptophyta > Magnoliopsida > Ericales > Balsaminaceae > Impatiens > Impatiens glandulifera. The sequence continues at coordinate 42,423,547 of NC_061869.1, read as the reverse complement.
GATTGTTTAAGTCCATACAAAGACTTCTTCAGACTACAAACATATGTTTCCTTACTAGGAATAAGAAACCCTTCAGGCTGACTCACCAATATATCCTCATTAATCTCACCATGTAAGAAAGTCGTTTTCACGTCTAATTGCTCGAGTTTCAGATCCTGATGTGCTACTATAGCTAATAGTACCCTGATAGAAGTGTGTCAGACTACATGTGAAAATATCTCGTTGTAGTCTACGCCCTCCTTTTGGCTGAATCCTTTTGCAACTAGTCGTGCTTTTATGTATGGTCCCTTCAGCACTAGAGGTTCCATATTTTCTTTTTAAAATTCATTTGCACCCAATGACTCTTCTCCCTTAGGTAAAATAATCAAATCCCATGTATTATTCTTGTGAAGTGATTCCATTTCCTCACACATGGAAGCAATCCATTGCATAGAATCACCACCATTAACAGTTTCACGGTAAGAAAATGGTTCATTATGTATGATATCTTCAGCTACCTAAAGTGCATAACTTACCATTTCTTCAGTATCATTCATAGAGGGACTAATTATCCTACTTCCAAGACCAGTTAAGATATTTCTTTTCTCGATTGAATGAATTAACCTGTCAGGAGCTTTAATTTTCCTTCTATGTCATGTAGAAATGTTAGATTGACTTTCGGGTACTCCAAATTAATAAACTTCCTCAAATGGTTTATTAGTATTGTGTTTCATGTCAGTTGTCCCTTGAATTAGAGCCACCTCAAACTCTAGATGTTTCTCGGTACTATCATTTTCTCCAAAAAGTGGTGGCTTGACAGAGGATTTAAGTATAAACATCTAATTACATGTGACATCCCTACTGAGGATTACTCTACCTTCAGAGAATGACCAGATTTTATATCCCCTAACTCCATCTACGTTGCCCATGAAAGTACCCCGTTTTACCCTTAGTTCCAACATCCCTTCATTAACATGATAGTAAGATGTGCACCAAATGACATTCAAGTGAGAATAATCAACAACATTACTAGACCATACCTCATAAGGGATTCTGCAATCAATCCCAGTATGCGGTGCGCGATTTATCAAATAGCAAGCTGTTAAGACAGACTCGCTCTAGTACTTTCTAGCCAATCCAACATTAGAGAGCATGCTTCTAACTCTCTCTATTAGTGTTTGATTCACCCTTTCTGCTACACCATTATACTATGGTGTACCTCTGACAGTGTGATGTCTTGTAATCCCCATATCCCTGCAAAACTCATTAAACTCAGATGAACAGAATTCAAGTCCATTATCTGTTCACAACCTCTTAACCTTATTTCCAATTTTATTCTCCACCAGTGTCTTTCAATGTTTGAAGGTCTTAAATACCTCGCTCTTATGTCTCAAAAGATATAACCAGGTCATCATTGAGTAATCATTTATGAATGTTACGAAATAGTTATATCCTCCTATACCTTCAACATGAGCAGGACCCCAACAATTAGAGTGGATATAATCTAGTGTACCCTTAATTTTGTGAACTCCCTTATTGAACTTACTACGATAATTTTCCCCAAAAATGCAGTATTCACACAACTCAAGGTTGGTAACCTTGTGGCCAGATAAAAGATCCCGTTTGGACAGAATTTGCATCCCCTCCCCCCATATGTCCAAGTCGCATATGCCACAACTTGGATACATTAGGGTGCCGATTCATAGATTTGGATGCGACCGCAGCGGAACCTGTTATCGTCTTTCCTTGTAGTATATACAAGGTATTTTGTTTGATACATTTCAATATTATTTTTGAACCTTTAATGATGCACAATGTTCCTTCTTCACCATTAAACTTGAAACCTTTAACATCTAACATGCATAAAGATATTAAGTTCTATTCAGTTGAGGACATGTTGAACGCCAATTAGGGTCCCTATTTTACTATCATTACTCAGAATCTTGATAGTCTCAATACCCACAGTTTTACATATGGCATCATTTCCCATGACAACGTTTCTACCATCATAATCTTCATAGGTATTGAACCATTCTTTGTTCAGACTCATATGATATGAACACCCTGAATCCAACACCCATATATCAATAGGGTGTATAGAAGCGTTAACTATAAGGGTAATGTCCTCCACATAGTCCGTGTCTTTGTCTTTTTGTGCTATAACAGCCGTGGAATATTTGCCCATTTTCTTAGGATAATTGTTCTTCCAATTATCAGGTTCTTACAGTAATTACAGATGTCTTTAGCACTAGGGCCCTAATCTTTGTATTTTTGATCCTTCTTCTTTCCAGACCCTTTGCAGTTGATTGTGTTGGCAATCAACCCAGATACTTGACTGTCTACACTTTCACCGCTTGCCTTATGACGCAGTTCTCTAGTATGAAGTGCTGACCGAACTTCCTTTAGAGTCACGGTGTCTTTACCCACAAAAAACGATTGAACAAAAATTTCAAACGAGTTGGGTAAAGATACCAATAGAATTAATGCAGAATCTTCATCTTCTATCTTAACATCTATATTTCTCAGTTCAAGGAATATGGTGTTTAACTTATCGAGATGTTCACGAAGAGACTTACCTTCAAGTATGCTAAAACTGAACAAACGTTGCTTTAATAACAACTTGTTAGTTAGTGAGTTTGTCATGTACAAAGTCTCTAACTTCTACCACAAACTAATTGCGGTATCTTCATTTGATACCTCAGTAATCACTTCATCAGCTAGACAGAGTAAAATTGTTGAGTGTGTCTTCTCTTCCAAAACCTCAATCTCAGTAGTGATTTACTAGAGGTAGACTCCTTTGCAGAACCTGTTACAATTTTCACATTGTCCTTCGACAATGGTTCCCAGACGCCTAGTTGTTTAAGCAATGCTCGCATTTTGATCTTCCATAGACCAAAACTATTTCACCCTGTGAATTATTCAATTTTAGAATTCATTGAAGACATATTCTCGCCAGATAACAAATATTGATAAACTGATATCGGATCTAACTCGCTATGATATCAATTGTTGTGTGAAATGCAAGAAAGTAATGAACAATAAAGTATTAAAAAAACAGATGAATAGAGAGACTTATTATTATCAAAGATAAAAAGCATATAGCAAATGAAAAAGATTACAACTGTTAAAATGCAGAAAATAAGAAAATGTAAGCACCTAACTTAAATAAGCGTAACTGTAAAATATTTTGTGATGTAACGGAATTAATATAAACCACGAACAATTAATGATTGATATTAATTCCTATACTAAAGGCTAAAGGCAGATCGTTACAATAGACATTAACTTTGTCTTATCCAATTTATAAATACTTTTTAATCGTTAAAATAATTTTCACAAATTATACTCATTAAGAAATTTAAATAGAATTAAATAAATATTTTGGATAAATGTTATAATAATTTAATACAAAATAAATAATTATTTGAAAAAGTATTGTATTCATTTATCTCAAATTAATTAAAAATAATGGCCCAAATAAATTAAAGAAAATGTTTTAATCATTTAAATTATTTATAAAGTCTTAAATAAAAATAATAATAAAATAGGCAAAAATAAATTTGCATGTTTATTAATTAATTTTCTGTATTTTACAAATAATAAAATTCTATAAAAAAATTGAAAAAGAGAAGGCCAAACGGGGCTAAATCAATCAAAGCCTAGACCCCGTGGAGGCCAAGCGCGTGACCAGGCTAACAAAAAGGTGATCAGATTATCCACTATCGAATAGGGTGTTCCTCTATTGCGGACCAATAAAAATTCAGAAACGTTTTTATATTAATAAATCAAAGTTGAGTTGAAAGGAAGAAAGAGAACCCGAAACTCGGATTCCATTCCGAGTTCAGTACACGCCGTTAAACGAAATGTAGAAATACAGTATTGAGTGAAGCATACTTTGCTCAAAGTTCCATGTAAAATGGACTAAAGAGATGCGCTTTTTAGGGAAGCTTACATCGCTCCAAGAGCCATGTAAAACGGAAGTGAAGCACACTTCGCTCCAAACGTCATGTAAAACGGACTGAAGAGACGCGCTTTTCAGGGAAGCATACTTCACTCCAAGCGCCATGTAAAACAGACTGAAGAGAAGCGCTTTTCAGGGAAGCATACTTCACTCCAATTAGTTTATATGCCTATAGTTTCATGTAAAACCTCCAACACATCAATGTAAAGGCATTTTAGCGTTCATGTAAAAACATTTATTCATTCATGTATATAAACCCATTGGAGAATGTGGAGAGGTTGTTTTCAGTGAAGCATACTTTGCTCCAAGCGCCATGTAAAACAGAAGTGAAACATACTTCGTTCCAAGCGCCATGTAAAACGGAAGTGAAGCATACTTCGTTTTAAGCGCCATTTAAAACGGAAGTAAAACATATTTCGCCCAAGTGCCATGTAAAACGGAAGTGAAGCATATTTTGCTCCAAGCGCCCTATAAAACGGACTGAAGAGATGCACTTTTCAGTGAAGCATACTTCGCTTCAATTAGTTTATATGCCTAGAGTTTCATGTAAAATCTTCAACACATCCATGTAAAGACATTAGCATTCTTGTAAAAACATTTATTCATTCATGTATTTAAACCCATTGGAGAATTAAAACAAGCGCGCCAACTAGGGAAGCTTACTTCGCTTCATATTTTGCCAGCGCAACCTAGTGGAGCTATCTTCGTTTATGAAATTACAAACGCAACCTAGTGGAGCTATCTTCACTTATATTTTAATATTTGTGAAGTTAAAATCACTTAATGAAGGATTAAAACAAAATTTTCCCGCTGCAATTTTTTTTTTCTGCAAATTCTTTTATAATATATATATATGTAAACCCTAATATCATTTTATATTATAAAAACTTCCTTCCGATTCATCTCTCTCTCTTAAAGCTTCTACCTCCTTTCACGGCGATTCGAATCCGCTCCCTGTCTACCAGAAAAATATTTGCCAAGAAGATCGAAAATCAGTCTAAAAAATGGTACGTACACCAAAATCGTTAAGTTTTCTTTATATTTATGAAACCTTAGGATTACGTACGCACAATGAGGTTTTTTTTCATTAATATTTAGGAAACCCTACTCTGAAAATGTCACGTTTAATGAAAATCCTTCGTATTTAGGAAAACCTACTTAGGGTTATGTCAATTACGGTTTTGTATATTATTTCCACAAAACCCTAGTTACTGATGTAGGAAAAATTATTTTTGTTATTAACGAAGCATATTTTTTTAATGTACAAGCAACAAACAACGAAATCGTCCCAAACACTGTAGGCAAAGAATGAATTTTTTGCCCCAATCAATTATCATGGACATGAGAATGAGTATATATGTTGTGAGATATGTGGGAATGAAGGATATAATGAATGTTTATTATTTGTTTATTGAGATTCTCAGCGACATATGTAAGATAAGATCATTATGCATGTTTGTTTGTCATTTTTATTAGATACATGTTATCAATAATAATCTACTTTAGGTATATCAAGTCTCTTTACAAAGATTCAAAATATTCTACTTCATCTCTTCAATAATAACAGAACATTATAATAGATTATTAAATCACTTTTTTGTATTTCTTTTAGGTATTGAATGGTTGAAATAGCAATGTAGGTGAAAACTTTGAAAGAATACATAAGTAAAGCTATGGTTAGTACAATAGTTGCATATAAAGTTAACAATTTCTTGAATGATGAAGTTCTTGAATTCTCTTCAACTAACCTTTGATTATGTTGCCTTGAATAGGTATATATCTATATATCTATGTTCATGAATCATCTTCACAAACTCATTCTCACTTACAAATTTTGTTAATAGAAAATGAGAGGATGCAAATAATACATGGACATAAATATCATGCTACAACAATCTTTAATGAGATGTTCCCTATACTACTCTGGATTAAGCCTGATGAATTTCAATTTACGACTTTATATATAGTTGATTCTTTAGTAGTGAAACTGTGTACACTCTTTTTGTTCATTGAACTATTGCATGTCTCTAGTTATGATAATACTTGCGTTTATTGATGAATTTGGGGTTAAAGTGTTTCTTGTTTATCTGATTTGTTTTTAACTTGATTTCTTTTTTAGATGTCAATTAAACCTCTAACAAGTGAAGCATAACTATGACAGAAAAAATGGACATGTCATTAGGTGAACAAACTATTATAATCTCTGTCAATTTATTATCGATATTACATAATACTTATTTGGTGTTTTTGATATTGTGTGTTCTTAGAGGATATCATCAAAAGGTCCTACAAAGGTCCACCTAAAGCTAAAAACCAACGAATTTCTATTAGTTATTTCTATGTAAACTTAAAAGGTTTGTTGTTGTCTTTAGCTACTTCATTTATATGCTTATTCCTTTGCAGAATAAAAACCAAAAGACTTCAAATCAGGCTGCTCAAGACAAATCTTTAAAGGCTCGACATTTCATTGAATCAAGATCATTTATCCGACATGTTTAACAATTTACTCGTGTGTTTGATTGTTTCTTTAAATAATTGGCATGACATAATTGATACTTGTCACTATTCTGCATTTTGAAAGCCTTTTCTTTTTCTTGGAAGGAACTCCTGCCCAAAAGAGATCGAATTTTCAAGGTAACAAATTTCATTTGGCAACTAAAACTGCTAGAAAAGAGGTCATCATTTATATGCCTACACGTGGTAGAGCCTATAATAGAAGTAGAACTGTTAATAATAATACAAACAAGTCAAGGTATTATCGACTCATATATTCATTCATGTTATGTTTATAAGTTCCTTTTGTTTTTATCAATTTATGTATTTATCAGTTTGCAGATTTGGGGCTTTACTAGTTCATAAGAACATTGGAAATAGAAGCTTCTTTATGAAGGTTTGTCTCACTATTGTAAACTATAGAATTAATATTAAGTTGTAATTTCCATGTATTCATTCGTTGAGATTTATTTTTGCTTGTTTATATATATTGTAGCAGCAACCGCCGAAGCTAGAAGTGAACATATTAGGGAAGTAAAGGCCTCAAACACTATATTCACGGTTTGCAAAAATGAAGGTGGAGAGGATGATGAAGGATTTGACGAAGCAGAATAACAGTAATAATAGAGGAAGAAGAAATGGTGGATTTGAACAAAACAACAGGCAATAACAACAACAATAGTGGGGTGGAAAAAGAGGTTAAGGCGGTTACTCTTATGGATGGATGGATGTACATCATTTTATTGATAGCAACAAACAAGACAACAATAAAGCAAATGTTTGGTTTCTTTTACTTTGATGTTTCAGAAAGAAAAAAAATGTCTTAAAAGATTTTTAGTTCACTTTTATGAATAAAAAACAGGTATTTTACTGTTTAATTGCAAATCCATTTGTATTTTAGTTTTTGGGTCTAATTCTTTCTTTTTTTATTGTAAAACTAATTAGAGAAACAAGAGGATTCTTACATTTGGATCACAACCATAACTTTGTCACATGTGAGAATGAATGATTATTCTTTTTCATATTTAATTTAGGAAGTCATAATGTTTGTGTAGCTGCTGGAAGAATGGGTGAAGAGTTCATGCAATAATGTATTTGAAGAAACATTAAGGAACCTCTATGAAACAAATGGATTCAATTCAACAATAAGCTTCTAAACTTTATGAGCAGCATCAAGAGCTGATGGACGCCCTTGTTCGTATTTATTTTCATTCTAGTTCGTGTCTCTGTTCGGTCTCCTCAGGCACTAAGAGATCTAGATGAGGTTTCAATAAGACGTTAATTTGAATGATTTTGTGATTGATGAGATTATTAGTTTGTTGTTGTTCTTCTTCTTGTGTATTCATTCAAGCGTTTTGTAGTGTTCTATAAAAAGTCACTGATTGAGCTTCTTATAGCCAAAATGTTTTTTTGAAAAAATAATTTCTCTTGTCTTTAGTCATGTTGGCAATTCTACAATTCTGCTAAAAGATTGCATTTTCTAATTTACAAAATAAAAAGGGTCAAATCTAAGGAAGGCTTTGACTGCAATCTTCAACCACAGTGAGGCAACCGACCGCAAATTGCAGCTAAAATCAGACTACCAATAGACTTGCACCTGCACTAGAAAGCCTGCGGCCTGCACAATACCAGCAACTGCAAGACCTACAAACCACACAAGAACTAGCAACCGCGCCTGCACAATCTCACACAGTACAACAACAAGCACTTCACAAGTAGATGAAGAATCAACACCTGAAACATACCACAAATAGTAGGGATGAACTACGACTGCACCAACAAAACCTACGGTCTGCACAATACACAACAGTCGCACAACCTACAACCTACAACCTGCAATAAACAACATACATCAGGGATGAACTATACATGCACCTATTCAACGAGAGACTGATCCAACACCTGCACAAAAATGCCAGCACCTGAAACGGAACTCAACTAACTACAGCATGCGAGATCCACGTCTCTAAGAAGGGTAGTCAGACTGCAGACCTGCACCCCAAAATTTTCATCTGTACTTACACAACACAAAAGGAACATATCGCACGTGCACCAGGGCAAGGCGGAGACTGTCACAACAAACTACAAGAGGTAGGGCGACGAACAGGCGGGTGAAGCAAGACGTCTTTCGACCGTGCTAGAGGATTTTCCCCGATGTGCCAAACGTGCCATATGTGTTGGTCGTGCCGAACGCGCCAGACATGCCAACGATCTTTACTCCGACTACATTTCCCATAACTGACTACCAAATCAACTGAATCGTGCGAACGTGCCAAACATGTCGACGATTTTGATTTTGATGCAATTTTTGTTGAATATGATAATATGCACGTATTTTAAATGTGGCCACAAGGGGGTTTGATTACCTAGCTTGATCATCACTGTAAATTGCTTCATACGACACAAAATCCCTATCCTAATTAGACGAAAAGGCAAAAAATATATATAGATCTTAGTCAACACAAACTCAAATTTAACAATCAAATTCAATAAAATTTATAATGTCTCGGGTCTTTTTTGCTTGCATATCTTGAAAGAATTGTTGTAACATACCACTAAATGAGCATTTTGTTCTACAAATAACCAAAAACATCCATATAAAATAACTGACCTTAAGGTACTCATGCATGGTTGAATCAGCAGACACAACTCCGTTTTTTGTTGGTATATTGAAAGTTAATGGTATATCTCTCGGTATTACCACTTCATAATTTGTTAATTTGATTGGTGTTTCACTTTCTAATAACCTTGAACAATATTAATTGAAGACATTTGATATCCTTAAAATATTACACAATCCCAACACATCATTATAATCAAACTTTACGCACATCCTTATTATCATCAAACACAAACATACATATGCACTTCTTTATATAATCAAACACAATCATATATATACTTATAAAATTAAATACAATCCTTATTCTTAAAAAATAACACACACTTCATGTGCTTAGGAGATTTTTTTTGGGAAAACTGCTTAGGAGTTTAGACAAACTAAGAGAGTGAAAAATTAATTCAAAGAGATGGTGAATACTGAAAGCAAATCAATTAACTTTCGGTGCCTACATTTAAAACCGAGAGATATGTGAATATCTCTCGCAATTACCTTCATCCCAACACTTAGAATTATTTTCTATTTTTTGGGGAAGAGTCAAAACCGAAGGTTTTTTTAAAAACCTTTGCAATTACCCCATCCCAACAATTATAATTATTTTATGTTAGTTGGAAAGAGTCAAAATGGAGGGTTTTTTGAAAACCGAGGTTTTTTTGAAAACCTTCACAATTACCCTCATTCCAACACTTAGAATAATTTTCTATTTTTTTGGGAGAGTCAAAACCGAAGGTTTTTGGAATAACTTTCGGTAAAATCTCATATTACCAAAGGTTTTACACACCTCACGGAATTTATTTTTAATAACGGAAGATTTAGTCCTGCCGGGACTATTACCCGGAGTTTGTTGGGTCAAATTATTTTGACCAAGTCTTGAAATAATTTGACTATTGGAATTTTGATGATGAAATGATGAATGGATTATATATGCGTCTAATTGTTTTTGATGCAAGTGTATTGAAAACAAATTTCATTAGACTTGGTTCTAATGAGGTTCATTAGATCGATTTGGTATTAGATGCATGATATTACACGTGCAGTCTAATAGACATGGAATTAGACGTGCAGTCTAATGAACTCATAATTAGATGTGTAGTCTAATGAATCCGTAATTAGACGTCCAGTCTAACTCGTGGAGTTAGACGTGCAGTCTAACTCGTAGAGCTAGATGTGCAGTCTAATAGATCAGTAATTAGACGTGCAGTCTAACTCGTGGAGTTAGACGTGCAGTCTAACTAGTGGAGTTAGACGTGTAGTCTAATGGATTGTAAAAGTTAGACGTGTAGTCTAATGGATTGTGAAAGTTAGACGTGTAGTCTAACTCCTTCAAACTAGTCTGAAGTGGAACCGTAATTAGACGTGCAGTCTAACTCATGGAGTTAGACGTGCAGTCTAACTCATGGAGTTAGACGTGCAGTCTAATAGAAAGAGAAAGTTAGACGTGCAGTCTAACTGGTGAAAGTTAGACGTGCAGTCTAACTTGTGAAAGTTAGACGTGCAGTCTAACTCCTTCATATTAGTCTGAAGTTATTGTAATTAAACGTAAGTCTAATCCCATTAGACTAGGTGGTCTAATGGATTCTTTTAATAGACGGGGACATTTGATTTCATTAGACGAGGTCGTCTAATTGAAATACGTCTGACTCCTTGCTTAAGCAGTTGCTTGAAGCTAGCACCCGCCTACCCACGTGCTATAACTGCACGCTACTCTTGCTCCACTTTCTAGTGAAGATTAGTACGACAGACCGATGAACCAATCAACCAATAACACATAAGCGAATATCCTTCCCACTACTTGTTTTGCGGGTAAATCTTTGAAGAATATTCGGCACACTACCTGTTGTGTACGGTCACGATCCTTGTATTCATAATCTGCTGTGTCCTATGGAGGCGTTCCAATGGAGGAGTGTCACATATCATTATGAATATTCGACCGTTGGTACCTTTTCATATACAAAGATTCTTAAGGACAACAGAAGAACTGGCAGAACAAGAACAGAGAGTGAATAAGCCGGAATTACAGAGAGAGAGAATTCAATCGATCATTTTGATATCCAGATTACTGAAACTGTTAGCTGCTTTCTTGCTTTACTATGTGTTAATCAAGAGAGAGTTAGAATCAAAAGCATCCTTTAATTGAGTGATATTCTTCATCTTGTAAGTTGAACAGTGTGTTCTGTTCAAGAGTGAGCTAAGTGTGTGCAAACTGTATTTGATTCAAATCATATTATAGTGAATCCTTCCGGTGGTTGGAAGAAGGGGTGACGTAGGAGAGTTTGCTCCGAACATCCATAAAAAACTGTTGTGTTGTTTATTTATGTCATCTTCTCATTCTTCATCTTAAGCTTTAAACCTAAGTAAACATTTCCGCACTAGATTCTGTTTCAAGTGTTTACAAGGGTTTACGTAGAATAGAAAGTAAATCAAATCTCTAACAAGATTTCTTTCAAACCGTTTTTCATAAGCCTTCATCAATCGCCAGACCCCCGTCTCTATTGATAAAGCCGATCCTATCAATTGGTATTAGAGCTCTGTTTCTATTCTCAAGCCTTTCCTGAAAAATGACAACCTTAACCAAAGATGCCAGTGCAACTGCCATTCCATCTTTCTCTCGAGAAAACTACATCGTATGGAAGAAGAGAGTTTGTGCTCATCTCTCTTCTCTTCATGACGATATGTGGAGTGTCATCATAGAGGGTCCTATCAAGATCGATAAGGAGAAAGCCGATTGGACTAGTGAAGAAAAGATGTAGAACAACCTCAACAACATAGCTCTTGATGTTCTGTACAGATCTCTCGATGACAGCATGTTGAACTACATTATCGAGTGTGAGACTACTAAAGAGGTCTGGGATAGACTCACCTAACTGTGTGAGGGCAACGAAAAAACCAAGGAAAACAAGATCATGGTTTCCAGTCAACATTTTGACAGTTTCAAAATGTGTCCTGGTGAAACAATGAACGAGTTCGACACCAGATTCAGCAAGATTGTTTCCTCCTTATCCATCATAGGCAAGACCTACAGCAACAGAGAGCTTGCTATCAAGGTCATGCGTGCTCTTCCAAGGGAATGGGACATAAAGACGATGGCTATAAGGGAATCCAAAGATCTCAACATGATCTCTCTCTTCGACCTGTTTGCTGATCTCAAAGCCTATGAGTTCGAGCTGAACTGTAGGATTGAAGAAGATCAATCCACATCCATTATCATTGCCAAAGCTCTGGTGACTGCTGAAGAGCCACCTGTAGCTACTGATGTGAAGATGGCGGTACAACAACTGAGCAGCGACACCATGTCTCTCTTTGTGAAGAAGTTTGACGACTTCATGAAGAAGAGCAACCCTAACTCAAACTCTTCAAATTCTAATGATAATAAGAAATCAAAGGCTAGTGTTAAGTGTTCTAACTGTGGTATTCTAGGTCATTATCAATCGGAATGCCGAAAGCCAAAACGTGAAGATGCAAAGGATGATGGAAAAGTGTTGAAGGCTCTTATTGCAGGAGATGGAAAGGACAAACGAAGCATCCGTGACTCTTACTTCTCATCCAGTGATAGTGATGACAAAGAAGTGGCTTGCTTCATGGCAAGAGAAGATGAAGAACAGACTCAGGAAACTGAGGTATTTGACTTCTCTTCTGAAAGATTTTCAAGGGAACAACTGGTAGCTACACTAAATGACATGGTCATTGAGTACAGAAAGCTAGAAAAATCCCTAAATGAAACTAAATCTTCACATGATGTATCTCAACTAGTTTTACCTCAAACTCTCGAATCAAATATTTTTGAAAAGAAAGTTAAAGAGATCTCATCTGAGAATGAGATGCTCAAAGAACAGATTTAAACGATTTCAGATAAAAACAAGAGGTTAAACTATGTTGTCAGTGCATGGACAAGGTCTGGAGAAGCCGTCAAATATCAGATCAGCATGTTAAGACCTGCTGGATCTAGATCCGGTCTAGGATTTGATGACAATGACCCTAACCTGTCCTACAAAAAGTCAAACTCATCAAATGACAATCTTAAACTAATAAGCTTTGTTAAAGGGAGTTTGACTGATAGTGAATCTGATCCCATTCGTGAAGAAATAACTTTTAAGAATGAAATCATTTATGTTCCGCCGACTGTTAGCTGGCTTAAGAATAAATTAGAGGCAGCTAGCAAGTCTGGAAATCTAAAACCTGACTCAAAGTCAAAGTGTTCTAAAAGAAAGTCTTCCTCAAAAGCTAAGGAATCAGTGGCTAGCAGAAAGTCGTCTGCTAAGTCAAAATCATACGCATTAATTACAACGCAACATGAGAAATCCATTAGAATATGTCAAATATGGATTCCTAAGGGACTAATTGATCGAGTACCCAATTGAATATGGGTTCCAAGTTTGTAAATAGTTTGTTATGTAGGTGATGCAGGAGGATAGCATGAAGGAAGCATGGAGAATACTCTTTTGAGTATAAAGTTCAGAGGATCAACAATGGCTGCTGCCACTTCAGAAGAATAAATGTTTTTCTATGTTTTCGTGTTAAAATATTTTTGGTCCAAAGGATCTCAAAATATTTGGTTATTCATTTTTGTACTTGTACAAAATGAGAGGGAAAAATTTCTTTGAAAGTGGAGATACTCTCAAGACGAATGACTTTAATCGGTCTATTAGACAAGGGTGTCTAAAAGAAATGGTCTGTACTTAGACGTATTTTTGCTTACAATCTATACATCTAAGCCTATATGTCGTGGTTTAAAAACAACGTGGTTAGACGTACACGTCTAATAGACGTTAAATGTTTTTATGTCATGAGCAAGAGGATGCTCATGTCTAACCAAACACAAGTCTAACATGTGATGTTTATGCGTAATTAGACGTACACGTTTAATAGACATTAGACGTATTCTTTACAACACGTAATTAGATGTATGCGTCTAATGGACCCAAACGTATGATAGACGTTTAGTTTTATAGATTTTTGAAGTAAGAAAAATGTCCAACTACGTGCCTTTTAGACTGATCAAGGAAAACTGCCACGTTAGGAGATATCTGATTTTCCCGCTCAAACATTAAAACCGTCATCTCATAATAACATGAAGACACGTGTCTCTCAAGTTAAAAGAGAATGACTGATATACCCTTATTTTAATGATGACTCTTTGGAAAGGACGTCTAATTTTAAATGATGGGCCATACCCCTAGGAAAAACGGCGGTTATCTTGTATAACTTCTCATGGTCTATATAAGGACATTTTTGCATGAGATTGAAAGCTTTTTATCTCTCAAAATTTCTAAGAACCCTAGATTTCTTTGTCTTTCTCTCTCAAAAATCTGTGTTAATATTGTGTCTGTTCATATTCTACTGAAAATGGTGAACAAGAGAATCACGCTAGGTCATTGTACTTTGTAGGTGGATTTTCCGTCTGTCTACACTTTCGATCAGCCAAAAGTAGTAGATATAATCAGAACCCTCGAGTATTCCGGTCTCGGAAAATATCTTGGCGGTCCTTTCATCTTTTACGAGAAGGAAGTTCGAGAGTTCTTTAAATCTACAACAATGGTGGACGATTTCATCTTAGCGACTGTAAACGGATGGAAATATCTTTCGACGAAGCCTTGTACGCGGAGTTCTTCGAACTTCCGTCGGAGGGTCATACTTTCAACAGGGATCTGTCACCGGAAGTAAGGGAAGAGATGAAAAAGGTTTTATCGGCCGATGGCTCGGCGATTCATCTGAATGGAAGTAAGAAAGCCCTTAAACCACAGTTTATTTTTCTAAATGATGTGGTGGCTAAAGCGCTTCAAGGTAAGGCTGGTTCATTCAATCTCTATAGTCAAGATCGATTTGACTATATGTGTGCCATTTCAAAGGGGATTCAAGTCAACTGGGACTCAACATTATTTAACAATCTTTGCTTCTCTATCAACCAGGTGAACAAGGAAAGTATAACGTTCGCTGCACAACTAAGCCGTTTGTTGGATCATCTGGGGGTTCCGATGGGTGAACCTCAACTGATCAACTCAAACAGAGTGTATAATGTGTTCACAGTCGCCAACACTCTGGTTAGAATGAAGAATCTTAAGGAATCGCCTTTGGGTGCTTCTAGCCAACAGACATGTGGAAAATTGATTATCCGATCTAAATAGCCAGCCGCTTCCATCCTATCGACTGGAGCAAAGAGATCCAAAACAGTCAACGAATTAGAGGCTGGTTCTACTAGCCTAAGGAGCTCTTCCAAGAAGGATTCTGAAACAGTTGATTCCAGAATCAGGCAAGGTCCACTTGAACTTGCCACCATTCCCATGTCTCCCCTATCTCCGGCTAATAGTCAGTTGAGGAGATCTTCAAGGTCATCTGTTTCAAAAGGTGACGAGTCAAAGGCGCCCCGCGCGTCTAAATCAATGAAGGCGTCATCAAAGGTATCCTCTTCTAAATCTCTGGCCGATGTGCCCAAGTTTGATGTTCCTATAATGGAACAAGATAAATCAGTTTTTATTCCTGAAAAGGAATCTGATGAAGGGCCTGCTGTTGAGTCACCTGGTCCAAATGTTGAGAATATTTACAGGACTGAGTCTCCTATTCAACAACCTGATCAAGTAGCCGCTGGTGCTACAGAATTTGTCCAACCAAAACAAGGTGCAGTCCTTACCCTTGTTGCTGGTGATGATGCTGAAAAGGCTTCCTTTGTTTCTATCAGAGAGCCTTCCTCCACTATTCCCATTTCAAAAGATTCAATAGTAACCAGGAAAGTCACTCGAGGAGAGCTTCCTCCTGGACTCTTCAAGAAACCACCATCTTCTTTGAATTGATGCGTTCCACAAGGCAGTCGTGTGTAATTGTTTTTGGTGAACCAAGACTCTCTCCAAAACCAGTTGAGGTTATTGGAAAAGGGAAAGACGTTGTAACTGAAGAAAGTGAAGATGTTTTTGAGGCAACATGCATTGTTGACCTCATGATGAATCAAGTCAAGGCCATAGTTGCTGAGAAGATGGAAATTTTTGACTCTTGGATCCAGAACAGATTATCTATCCAGTATGATGAGGTCATCACGGGTTCAGGAATAAGTACTCAATGGCGTAAGCTTTTAGTAGATGAAAACAAGGTTCTTAAATGGGCTAAAACTCCACAGGTGTCGGAATCTCTAAAAAGAAAAGATCTTATCAAAGCTTGTCTAATAGGAAGAGCTTTATTCCCCATCCTTAAAGCCAAAAAAACTAATTTTAACCCTATTTAGAAAGGTGATGAAGTGGAAGTGAAAGTCTTAAAGATGTTAGACGAGATCATGGCTGACTATCTTTCTGTAGTCACTAGATATGTTGATGGAGCTAACTGCTCAGGAGTTAACTATTTTGGTATTTTCTCCGATGAAGACGAACCAATGGATGTCTCTATTGATAATGCTGATGCAGATGAGCAAGCTGCTGCTCTTCTGATAGAGTTTCGAAATCTTTCTATAGAAGAAAGACGTTTACTGACTCAACCCGTTGTCGAGCAAAATAAGGAACCCGTTCAAGAGAATCCATCCTTAGAAGAAGAAGAAGAATTCATTCAAGAGCCTGAACAAGCTCTTGTGACTCAAGAAGAAGATATTATTAAAGAGCCGGTCCAAGCTCTTGTAACTCAAGAAAAAGAAATTGTTGTGGAGATCATTCAAACTCCAAATGAAAAAGAGGTTGTGATATCCCCTGTTGTCAGAATAGAGGAAGCTCAAGAAAAGGAGGTTGAAG
Organism: Impatiens glandulifera; assembly: GCF_907164915.1. Taxonomy (NCBI): domain Eukaryota; kingdom Viridiplantae; phylum Streptophyta; class Magnoliopsida; order Ericales; family Balsaminaceae; genus Impatiens; species Impatiens glandulifera. The sequence continues at coordinate 42,406,791 of NC_061869.1, read as the reverse complement.
TTAGTCAGCCAGGGAGTATCAGATCTGAGGGGGAACCTTCAAATGACATAGATGCCGATGAAGAGAGTTCCTCATCTAAAGGGGAACATGATCAAAATGCTAGAACTGTCAAGCCTCTACCATTTCCCGATATTAATGCTGGTAACCTCTATGAAAATATTAACAATCCTCTTCACAGCAAGGGAAATCTGTATGAAAGATTTTAGAGAGCAGAAAGGGAGCTGGAAGAAGAAGAGCGGTATAAAACTGGAAATGAGTCTGAGAATGATGAACCAGAGCAATCCCTGCAGATTCACACCGAAATTAACCCCATTCAGAGCATGGAAGCAGAATCACAAGATGATTCATCTAACGAAGGATCCTCTGCAGATGGTACCAAGCTTATGAAATCTATGACTTCTCTGCTTTCCTCTCTTCAGACGAATGTGATAGCTATGGGATCAAATATGGTAAAGATTTTGAAGACCCAGAAAGAGGACAGAAAAGAATTTGCTGAATGTGTCAAAATCCTTAAAGAGTTGGATAATACACTAAAGAAGAACACATATGAGACTCATGTCTCAAATTCAAATTTCTCCAAATTTGAAAAGCAACTCTTCAGTCGTCAATCGGAAATGATGAGTCTTGAAAGACAAATCAATCTTGATAATCATCGTGAGGTCATGGAATCAATAGAATTATACAAGAATCAGCTAGTTGAAATTCAAGGAAGCATGAGAAGAACTGATGCTGAAAGATTGGAGTATGCCGACTCCATTGCAAGGAAATTTCAAGAGAAAGAGAATGCTAAAGATGATGCTGAAAGAGAATAATCTCGTATCACTCAAGGTGAGCCTAGTAGAAGAGGTGACGGTGTATCAATCGGTACCAGATCTAAGCGAGCACCAACTACCGATGAAAATCCAAGGCCAACCAAAAGAGACAGAAGTAGAAGCGGTAGTGATCGCGGAGGACGAAGCAGCAATAGTGGTTGGGGTGGACAATCTGATAATGATCAAGGAGGTCATACCAATGGCGTTGATCGTGGTGGGAGATCAAGTGGTAGCGGTCGTGGTGGTCGTGCTCTTCCTCCATTCCAAAACCTGCTAACTAGTGAAGGGATAAGCGGTGGAGGATTCAACTATACAATCGATCCTCGAGTGAAAAGGGAAGAACGATAATCTCCCTTCTCCTACTTTGTTAAGTCTTTAAACTATGTTTCTTTGACTATGTTTTGGAATACTAGTTTTTGAAAGTGGTTATGTGTGATGGATGAACAAGTTTTACCCTATATTTATATGATGAATGCTTAATTTGTTATCTATACAAGGATTTCAATCTCATCATCAAAAAGGGGGAAATTGTTGGGTCAAATTATTTTGACCAAGTGTTGAAATAATTTGACTATTGGAATTTTGATGATGAAATGATGAATGGATTATATATGCGTCTAATTGTTTTTGATGCAGGTGTATTGAAAACAAATTTCATTAGACTTGGTTCTAATGAGGTTCATTAGACCGATTGGTATTAGATGCATGATATTAGACGTGCAGTCTAACTCGTGGAGTTAGACGTGCAGTCTAATGAATCCGTAATTAGACGTGCAGTCTAACTCATGGAGTTAGACGTGTAGTCTAATGGACTCGTAATTAGACGTGCAGTCTAACTCGTGGAGTTAGACGTGTAGTCTAATGAATTCGTAATTAGACGTGCAGTCTAACTCGTGGAGTTAGACGTGCAGTCTAATGAATCCGTAATTAGATGTGCAGTCTAACTCGTGGAGTTAGACGTGCAGTCTAATACATCAGTAATTAGACGTGCAGTCTAATACATCAGTAATTAGACGTGCAATCTAACTCACGGAGTTAGACGTGCAGTCTTATGAATTGTGAAAGTTAGACGTGTAGTCTAACTCCTTCAGACTAAGTTGAAGTGGAACCGTATTTAGACGTGCAGTCTAACTCATGGAGTTAGATGTGCAGTCTAATAGAAAGAGAAAGTTAGACGTGCAGTCTAACCGGTGAAAGTTAGACGTGTAGTCTAACTTGTGAAAGTTAGACGTGCAGTCTAACTCCTTTAGATTAGTCTGAAGTGATTGAATTAGACATAAGTCTAATCCCATTAGACTAAGTGGTCTAATGGATTCTGTTATTAGACGGGGACGTTTGATTTCATTAGACGATGTCGTCTAATTGAAATACGTCTAATGCCTTGCTTAAGTAGTTGCTTGAAGCTAGCACCCGCCTACCCACGTGCTATAGATGTACGCTACTCCTGCTCCACTTTCTAGCGAAGATCAGTACGACAACCCGATGTAACCAATCAACCAATAACACGTAAGCGAATATCCTTCCCACTACTTGTTTTGCAGGTAAATCTATGAAGATTATTCGACGCACTACCTGTTGTGTACAGCCACGATCCTTGTATTCAGAGTCTGCTGTGTACTATGGAGGCGTTCCAATAGAGGAGTGCCACATATCATTATGAAGATTCGACCGTTGGTACCTTTTCATATAAAAAGATTCTTAAGGACAACGAAAGAACTGCCAGAACTAGAACAGAGAGCGAACAAGCCGGAATTACAGAGAGAGAATTCAATCGATCATTTTGATATCCAGATCACTGAAATTGTTAGCTGCTTTCTTGCTTTACTGTTTGTTAATCAAGAGAGAGTTAGAATCAAAAGCATCCTTTAGCTGAGTGATATTCTTAATCTTGTAAGTTGAACAGAGTGTGTTCTGTTCAACAGTGAGCTAAGTGTGTGCAAACTTTATTTGATTCAAATCATATTATAGATCCTTCCGGTGGTTGGAAGAAGGGTTGACGTAGGAGAGTTTTCTCCGAACATCCATAAACAAACTGTTGTGTTGTTTATTTATGTCATCTTCTCATTCTTCATCACAAGCTTCAAACCTAAGTAAACATTTCCGCACTAGATTCTGTTTCAAGTGTTTACAAGGGTTTGCGTAGAATAGAAAGTGAATCAAATCCCTAACAAGATTTCTTTCAAACCGTTTTTCATAAGCCTTCATCAATCGCCAGACCCCCGTCTCTATTGTTAAAGCCGATCCTATCAGAGTTTTTTTTAAAACTCTCGGTAAATTCTGTCGGTAAAGGTCCATTTTTTACTAGTGATTTCTCACATAGGTATTTTTGTATTTGAGGACTTTAGTTTAAGAGGGAGTTTATATTACATTGTTGTTCTATGACTTTAAAGTATTTGTGTATACATTTATATTTTTTGATTATGATAATGTTTAAAGATATTTTTTACAATAATGTTAAAAGTTTGATCTCACTTAAGTAGGACCAACTGAAAAATTGACATGAAAAGATCACCGTGCATGGAATTTTCATTCCCCACATTCATGATATGATTTGTCAATTAATTGTATTGATTTTTGTGATCATTGTTGAGTCTAGTTGTGATTAAATACAACGACGAGCTCTTTGGTCATATATTGATATAATTAATTGATAAGATTGTTAATAAAACATATGATTGAGATGACAAAAAACTTTGGGCGGTTGTCATATTTATTTTTGTAATACGTGATCTAGTGTAAGATTGTTGGAATATATGGGTCACTATTATAATTAATAATTGTGCAAATGTCATCTTTTAAATAAGGCAAAATAATGTGATCTAATGTGAAATGAAGTTGATAGGCTTATGGGTGTATTTGTCATGAATATAAAGTAAGGATACCTAAGTGAAAATTTTTAATTTTATGAAAGGGCTAAATTAGAAATGTTCAAACTAAAATAATTAACATTATGGTTATTTTGTAACTGTATGGTCCCCACTCAAAGGTACGATCAATTTCCTTTTTGCGTGCCCATCAATAGAGAGAAACTAATTTAACGTACTCATCAATTGGAAAATCCATCTAATTTCAAAAGGAAGAGAAGATTAAAGAATCTTTCAATTCTAAAGAAATAGAAGATGAGTAAGGTACGCTTATGCTAATCGTAGTTTTAATTTCTAAAATAGTTTATTAGGATTTAATTTAGATAAATTCTAAATGTAAGTATGAAAATTTGACATACACCAATTTATAATAATATTAATAAATTTAAAATAATATTTTGAATTTTTAAATTCAAAATAATCAAGGGGAGGTTAAAACTAAATTAGGATTAATTATTGTGATAATTAAACCATAATTAGAAAAAGTAATTAAAATAAAATCAAAAATTATTTGAGGTTAAAATATTGTATTTATTTTACCGAAATTAAACCCTAAAAGGTATTGAAATACTTTAATTGTGATTTTAATCATAAATTATGTATAATTTATGATTTAAAACAATTAAATAAATACCCAAAAAATAAAATAAATGAACATAATTTTTATTATGTTGTTAAAAGTATTTTTGTGTATTAATTTGGTAAAGAAAAATGCAAGAAAATATTAAAAATTCAATTTTAAATAATCCTTATATTAAAAATAAAAATTGTTAATCTAGTGTGGCCAAAAATAGAGAACTTCATTGTAGCTAGAATTATATCCATCGGATCAGCGCTGAATTTTCATCTAGCGCCTAGGAAGGAGCCACGCATCCGGTTGTAACAAGGAAGCGTGCACCCGGGTCCACACTAAATCAAATAACGGGATGCTAACTCCTGTTAGCCCAGACTCCCAAATTTTAAACGGAATGCCTGGCCATGGACGGAACGCCAACGACACGTTTATTTAAACAAAACGACGTTGTTTTGTTCTCCTTCTCCGTTGAGAATTCGTGAACACCATAGGCCCGCGCTCGAAGTCGGCGATCCTTCCAGAAGCCTTATCTATGCCATTACTCAACCATATCCCTCCAATCTTTCACCAACGAGCACGTCTCTCCCTCGCCTTCAATTCCCTGAGGATCAGAAGTCAAAACCCACCCTAGAAATAGGCTGATAAGGATAAAAGAGAAACGAAGAAGAAAAGTTTCAGAAGCCAAATTCAATATGAATTCAACTTCAATAACCAATCTAACTCGGGAATAAATAATCTATATGTGTTTTTATTTCAATGCATCAAACATAATCCAAATATTACAGCGAATTCAAAGAATTTCTAAGAACTCCGACGACTAATATTTTGAAGAAATTGTTGCGGCGATTTAAACTTTGATTTAAGGCTTGGAAAAACTTTCTACAGATCATTGGAGTGTTCTCCAATCGCTAGTAAGCTCCCATACCTATTGTAATTCAAGTTAGGATTCAAAATTAGATTTTTCCAAGTTCGATGGAGGTTATATTATTTAGGGCTCAATTTCATGATTTCTATAGTTGAAATCAATCCATAGATGTTTTATAAGCTTTCCATTGAAAGAGATTTCATCAATTCAACCTCAATCAAAAAATCCAAATTTGATTTGAAAATCTAGAAATTTTGAATTTGGTGTTCTTGAGATTTTCAGCATTAATTTTGATTGAAATAGTTGCATAACATGTTTATAAACATGTTAGAAAATTTTCAGATCATAAAACAAACATTCCGATCATGTTTGATCCAACTGATTTTTTTTGAAAAAAAGTTTGAATTTTAGTTTTAAAAGTTGTTACAAAACATGATTAATGTTCTTGTTTTAGTCATGTTGTTGTAAACATCATTTCAAAGCTGTTGGAGCAAGAATTAGTCAATGAGATGGCCTAAATCAAAAGTTCCCAAATTTTGACCTAAAAAACCATTTTGAAAAATCAATTGTTGTAGAGTTCTATTGATCGGGTTTATGGTTATCGATTATGATTCTGTTACGGTCTAAAATCAAGGCCTCGACCTTAGAATAAATTCCAGTAACCTTTCTCGGCACCCGGTCTCAGTTTTATGGTGCACATGGGCCAGATTTCTGTTTTGTTGTATTAATATTTTGTTTTGTTTTGCTTTCCTTTTCTATTTTGCAACCGATTTCTGTTATTTTCTAGTATTGTTGTAACCGAATATTATGGGCAAGACATCACTTATATAAGGCTGGTCTTTCTTCCCCAAGGACCCATGAATGGAATAATGAAGATATGAACTTCGACCCCGTTCGTTTATTATTATTTACTATGGACTGTTTGGTGTAGACCAATATTATTTTCTCTTCGCGCCCTTGGTTATTCTATCCCTCCCCCCAAATTCTCTATCAAAACCTTCCGTTGCCCTTTGATTGTAGAATTTCCACCGGTCTTAGAGATCAAGAACTTGATTCTTGAACCCAAACACAACTTACGAAACAAGTCGTAACAATCTTGGTATCAGAGCAAGACGATCCTCAAATCAAAGAAACCCGATAGCAACAAAGATGGATGATCTTAAGACCCTACTCGAAGGGCTGACCCAACAATATGCCTCCATGAATACTGCCCTGCAGCAACACATGACCGAACAGGCTGCCATGCATGCGGCCCTTAAACAACAGATGGCCGAACTGAGCAATAATATGGACAGAAGGTATGCTGCTGGAAAAACCTTGACAGCCATTGAAAAAGGTGCGTTAAATAATGGCCAAGATTCCCGCACCCGACCCTATGATATTGCTTCTTGCTACCTTCCTCCAACCCGGCTCACAAATGTTAATATTCCTGAATTTGATGGGACTGATTTGGAGGGCTGGCTCTTATTTGCCGAGCAATTCTTTAAGGTGAGCAAGACGAATAATACCACAAAGCTAGACATTGTCCGCACTCACTTCTCAAGAGAGGCAAGAATGTGGCATGAATCATATTTATGTAATCGCAACCAAAAGGTAGCATTGACGTGGGATGCATTCAAGAGGGATCTCGTGCTGCGATTCGGTCGTAGGCCCTTGTACAGCGCCAAGCCGCCGCTACTGCCCAAACCATGCATTGTTAACACGGTCTGGCCGAGCACAAACCGGACGACCGATCCCAAGGAAGACCGGCGCTATACTTGCAATGAAAAATGGGAGCCCAATCATAGGTGCAAATCCAGATTTTTCATGGCCCCGACTAATCAGCAAGAAGTCCAAGAACTCGTTCAAGAACCTGTCCAAGAATCTGGTTTATATGACCCACCTTTGCTGCTTGAGACAAGGGATGAACGTGTCATTATTTTGCACACTTTCACGGTCCAGCAGGGTACCCCACGGTCGCGGGTCAACATAATGCAAGGAAAGAAGCTAGAAAAGACCTTGGGAAATCATAATGTTGCTGTCACAGTACAAATAAAGAGAAAAAACGAATGCCAAAGTGTTTCACTTGTTTTGGAAGACATTCCAAAAAATTTTCAACAAATAATCAAAGGGCTCAACCAACAACCCAACAACCGACTACCAGCCAGGAAGGTAGTTAGAAAACATGGTTATGTTGTTGCGCATGTGTTGCTGGTCTGGATAAAGGACTAGGGTTGGTTATTTGAAGACATTCTATAGTATGCCCGGAAGAAAAATGGCCCTTTGCTGCACCTGGCGTGTTGGGCCGAAGGAAGGAATGGTTGTGGAGCATGAAGACCGAGTGCTTCTAAGAAATGTGGTCCTAGACTCCGACACTTGTTGGACTTGCTGAAGTCCGACCGAATTCTTTGAAATATTGAGCATGCGCATTAGAGGCTCGGCAGACTCGGCAGACCACGGTCTTTTTCGTCGAGGGCGACGAATTTTGAAGGGAGAGATATTGTTACGGTCTAAAATCAAGGCCTTGACCCTAGAATAAATTCCAGCAACCTTTCTCGGCACCCGGTCTCGGTCCTATGGTGCACATGGGCCAGATTTCTGTTTTGTTGTATTAATATTTTGTTTTTGCTTTCCTTTTTCTATTTTTTACAACCGAATTCTGTTATTTTCTAGTATTGTTCTAACCGAATATTATGGGGCAAGACATCACCTATATAAGGCTGGTCTTTCTTCCCCAAGGACCCATGAATGGAATAATGAAGATATGAACTTCGACCCCGTTCGTCTATTATTATTTACTATGGACTGTTTGGTGTAGACCAACAATATTTTCTCTTCGTACCCTTGGTTCTTCTATCCCCCCCCAAATTGTCTATCAAAACCTTCCGCTGCCCTTTGATTGTAGAATTTTCACCGGTCTTAGAGATCAAGAACTTGATTCTTGAACCCAAAACACAACTTACGAAACAAGTCATAACAGATTCCTACATCCATATGAGTTGTTAGCAACTTACAAATTATGTTTTCATGATCTATATCAAAACTTACAAACCTACAATCTTCATACCAAATGAAGAACACTCGGTCCTCTTGGATCGAGTCCTGTAAGACCGAGGACCGAGAAGTAGGACTGAGAATCCTCGGTCTTGACCGAGACTAGGGACCGAGAATATTGGATTAGGACCGAGACTAAGGGCTAGTGTTCTTGAGTTTGGACCGAGTCTTAGGGCCGGTGTTCTTGAGCATTGACCGAAAAATCCAACTAAGGATTCTCACTTATGATCGAGAGGTCTGACCTGGGACTAAGACTCCCAGGTCCCATGACCGAGAAATCTAGATCTGAGACTGAGACTCACAGACCTAGGATCGAACAATCTAAGTTCAGGATCGAGCCTCCCAAACCCTAGGGCCGAACCCTCTAATCCTCTAAGTGATTATCCCGAGTCCCTATCTAGACCACCCTCGGTCTAGACCGAGCCCATCCGGTCCTAAACTAATAAAAACGGACCCAAGCCCTAAGAATATTTTGACTAAGAACCTGTTTAGAATTTATTTTTAAATTCTAAAACTTTTCTGATATTTTTCAAGTCTTGTACTCAATCTTATATAAACACAATCGCATATATACAATTCTAAATAATTGTGTACAATTATTTACGTAATTTATACTTATCTTTGTTTAGGATCCCATGAATACTAATTAAAGAAAATAAATATTATAAATAAATCTTTTGATAGTCAGATTATAAAAAATAAAGCGGTTTTCAACGGGCGTGGAGGAAATAACACGAAAGTCCTTTCCCGAGCGTAACCAAATAATGAACCCCTTATGGAAACTCTGGTATAATGTATGTACATTTTACTGATTTTTCTAAAATCATTTGGCGACTCTGTTTTTAAATAAATAATTTTTTTCTTAAATTAATTAAGTTTGATTATATTAAACTTAGTTTAAATAAAATTATTATTTGGTTCTAACAAATCCCCATATTATTAAATTTGAATAAAATTAATTATTTTTACATAGTTAATTTCAAAAAGTAGTCAGGTGCTGTCAAAATATTTAAAAATAATCTTTTTTATTTAAAAAAAGATGCCTAAAACGCAAACCAAGGTTGAAACGAATCGAATTTCGAGTCATCCCGGATTCCCGTATTGTCATGTGTCATCCGACACGTGCTAACTGTGGGAGGGAAATCCCGAGGGTTACACTAACAAAAGCATGATTTAATTTAAATTTCTTTTTGATCTGCTTAATTGTTTTACTACCCAAATCAACAAATATTTTACAATTTCGTTATTCACGATTTTTTTTTAAAACAAATTAAGGAAAAGAGAAAAATCATCACAATACTGAAACGATAAACATTTTTCTTTTGCATATGATTTCAATGAAAGACATAGGCGATGACCTTGAATAATGTATAGTGTTTTGAATTATTTTCACACTTCGCAGAGTCGCCACATCCCAACCATAAATATTAACACAAAGGAAATTAGATATTTTATTACTGGAATACAACTAGAAAAATATTTTGGAGCCTCTGGAGAGAGTTTTGGACAAAATATAGGTGTTTACCTAGTTTTTCTTAATTAAATGTGCAACCAATCATTTCATGAAGTCAAGCTTTTTCCTTGAAACAATGTATATGGCCCAATTATTAATGGTAGGTGTTATATCAACTTGTGTCATAACCCTATAATGTTATAATATAATTTTTGTTCAATCTCGTTGATAATAATATTATCTCTACAGTTTTAACGTAGTCAAGTATATCATGGAGAATCAAGATAAATCTTTGTCTTTTCTTATTGTTTTCGTAATCTTTTGCAATTCGTTCTAACTAAAACCAATCCAACGTTTATAACACCAACCGGTATATATATCTTTACACTTGACCTTATCAACATAAAAAAATATTGTTACAAAATCTTGTAAAAAGTATGAAGAAATTAGAACATTATCAAACACCCGCTCGACAAAGAACAATAATATTAATGATTTCTTCAAATAAGTTTCATTTAACAAGGCTTTCCAGGCCTGCAACCTAGTGGTCCTGCAAATCTTGTTAATCTAGTTACAAACGAACCTGGCTTTGCATTCATCATCCCATTTTTATTCCTAATTGATACTGATGACGACAGTCGTGGACCTGATTGAACGAAGAAGGCTCCGTTCAACATTAAGTCTCCTTCTGATACCCATTGCCATTTCTTCCAATCAACATCATCTGAGTAAACCCTCTTTGTCACCTTCACCACGTCCAACAAAAAAATACAGTTGAAATTGAAATCAAAACTATAATAGAAACATATGAAAGTATTTGTAATATGTAGTGAGCAAGATGGAGTTGGATCAAAAACTGTGTTGTTAGTAGTTAGTCTTGTAGTTTAATGTAGCTAGAACAGGAAGAGTGGACTAGAAGTACCATTAAAAGAAATCAAAGTTCTTTTAGCTATGATGAATAAAATGAGCAATGGGAAGAGTTTTTTTTATCAATAATGTAAGAAGGTATGCTCTATTTTCACACTCATGTGTTTTTATGTTTGTAATTGTTTGAGATATGTAACACTAAGGTAATTCAAATGAAAGAGTAGGTGCATAAGAGACAATACTATTATATGTTTACTATCACTTAAAATGCTTTAAGTTGAAGTGGACGTAATGAATCTGGAGTTGTGTCGGTTTCAAAAATTTAAAAACAAAAATTTGGGATATGCTTGTGTTTATGTTTATTGTTGTGTTTTTGAGTTTGAACTCCAGCCTCTGTAAATAAATAAAAATATAGTTGTTACATTAATTTAATAAGAATTTATTTTGAGATAATTTGTTATTTTTTATGGATGATTGATTGGGATTGTGGGACTCTATGTCTTGTTGGTTTTTGTGTGGCTCTACATGATTTTGAGCTTGATTTGGGCTTTTGATTTCAAGATTTAGTACATATGCATTTTTCATTCTAATCACACTAAAATTGTCTTTTACTTGAAGATGTAAGTAATAATGAGTTGTTTTTTTAAAAAAATATTTATATTTGGTGCAAGTTAAGATCACACATTATTTATGTAGTGGATTTTGTATTATCTTTAAAAACTATAAATGCAATGAGATGTGTTCTCTTACCTCTTTGGCCCCAATGTCCATAGGTGCAATAAAGCGGTTCCCTTGGCTAATGATGGTGGGGGCATTGCTGCCCCCGATGGCATACATTATCCAATGGGTGTAGTCATTGTTGACAACATGAGTGAAACCGTATCTGCACCGTGGCATCCTTTGTACTAACCCTTTTCCGAAATGGTTGAATGCCATTGTCACTTGCATGAGCTTATCTATTGTATGATCAGGACTTGCACCAAATAGAAAAGACTGCACAAACCATTTAGAAACACAAAATTATCATTTTGTCAAAAATCAAAAAAAAAAATTATTTGGACAAATATTTTGATAATTGAATTACTTCGTTGTGCTGGTTGAAATGGCTATTGGAAATGGTGATTGCGGTAGACCCCATGATGGCATCGATTAGACCGTCCGCACATTTTGACATTGAAACGTGATCGATCCATACGTTTGACGATCCAAAGATTGAAATGCCATCACCGTCGCTTTTCGTTCTTATACCAAAATGATGAATAGAATCTATAATCAATCCACCTTGTCCGGGATGGATATTATGAATGTGAAGCCCATGGATAATAACATTTTGAATAAATTGGATGGTAAATCCCGCACCATTAGCAATATGAACATTTGCTCCTCTTGCATCGATCGTCTTGTGGCTGGTCATTATGAGCTCTTGTTGGAGTCTAATGGTCATGGATCTGGCGAAGATAATCCAAAGGGGACCATCTTGAACTACAGCATGACGAATGGTTCCTGGTATTGGGTTCAATAGGTGGTTATCCGAAGGATTCGTTACAACATATAATTTTCCACCTTTTCCTCCAGTTGTGTGACGCCCGAACCCTTGGGCACACCCTGCAAGTCGCTGTCTGTCTGTCGCCCAATTTGATCGGCATCGCCAACAACGATCAATTGGATTGGTAGCCATACATGCCCCTCTAACTCTCTTGAGACTCCTCCTTGTGTCATTCTGGCCCCATAGAACCCTTCATTCACACAAAAAAAAAATTTCAAATTTGAATATATATTAGATAAGAAATAGAATGAGCAATAAATGTTTTGTGTTTGGTAGCTAGTGATATTCTACTTTATAAATTACAATGTTATGTGAGTTTTGTTTTTAATTATTCTTGAGTTTTTGTGAATTCATAACTAATGACATGTAATGCCATGCTTTGTACTGAATTCTTGATTGATTTATATATATCAATCATGTATGATCTCTCCTTAAAAAAGATCAATTAAAAGGTTATTTCTTTTCAAAAGATAAAATAAAACTTTGGAAGAAGATGAAGCTTTTAAGCTGTAGATAAAATTCAAAATAAGTAATGAGTATACCTCCTTATAACAACTCAAATGTATGAATATATACTTATTTTCACATTCATATATTTTATATTTGTGTATATTTGGGATGTGATTGTTTATGTTTGAATATTTGTTTGGTAGTAGATAATTCTATCCCACTAATTGTTTTAGTATTTGGATTGCAATAGATGTATGAGCTATTATTGTGATTGTAAATGAACTATAAAATTTATTTTAGAAGAATAATTATATTTATTTTTATAAGAACACAAAATATCTTACTCGCCAACTTGCTCATTGAAGTTATCGGTGACACCCAAAGGATTAGTAGTATAACTATTCACCGCCACTTTATGGGCTTCTAACGACTTTTGTCGCCAATACGCATCATCGGCTTCTTTGGTTTGGGCATATGAGATACACGATAAAACGTTCAAAGCAAGAAGAAATATAAGAATTGGAATTTGCTTAATCTTTGTCATTTTGAAGGTAATTGATAATAGAATGTCTTTTCTTCTTCTTCTTTTTTCGGATTTGCTACAAATGGTCTCTCAATTTGACGACTGTATAACAAACGAATCACTACATGAAAGTGATCCGCTTGTTCATTATTCAACATTTTTTGTGAAATATTAAGACAATTGGAATTTATATTTAAAAGTTGTTAACAAAATCTCCAGGAATTGTATTTCTAGTATGTGTACCAAATTGTGCAAGAAAAATGAATGGAGGAAAAGGTTGAAAACCAGTCTTATAGTTTGAAAGCCAACCATTGTAAGCTAAAAATAGATTTTTGTTTTTTTCTTTCATTAGTCATCATTCATTGACCAACAATAAATACAAAATCAAAATATTTTGATTCCTAAATTGAAGCTAAATCTCAACCAAATAACATACAAAGTATAAAATACTTTTTCCTTTTTTTTTAAAGAAAGATGCAACGTACCGATTTTATTAATTTAACAAGAATGACAATTAAGATTAAACAAGAACCCAAATAAATTGATAAAATAAATGCCATGACTTTGTTTTGTAATATGTTAGATTATGTTATATTAATTGATATTCTATTATTATTATATATGATTAAATGGGTCGGAGATACGGCCCATTAGGTTATAAAATGTTCATGTATATATATACTCTACACAAACCCTATTTATGGTTAAGAATGAAATTATATTTGACATGGTATCAGATCCTATCTAAATATTAAATCCTACCCAATATTTTGTCAAATTACCGCCGATATGTCAAACAATGATGATATTTCTGGCTCAGTAGCTTGCGACGTTGCTGCAGCAAGCGGTGTTCGGTGGAACTGCTAGTTCGGTTCGTACAAGCACGGCTGGTGGAAGCCAGCCTCCGAAGGACTCAATTTTTTTAGCAGTACTGATTTGCCCGGTCTCGTTATTACTCCTATTATTTTGAAGGATAATAATTATGCTGAGTGGTCAAAATCGTTTTGTTTATCTTTGGTGGCTCGTCGTAAGATGAGTTTTTTTAAATGATACTGTGGTGAAACACCATTGATCCTAAGTTGCGTGGTGAGATTCCTTACTGTGATGAGGTGGACGCTTTATGGAGTCTACTTGAGGAGCGTTATGCTGTTTTGAATGGAACCCATCAGAACTCTTTTCTTCGTGAATTGTCTTCCTGTAACCAGTTTGCGACGATGTCCATCTTTTCTTACTTTGGGGCATTACAATGCCTATGGGAGGAGCAAGCTGACACAGTTGTAGAGTTTACGTGATACAGAGCATTATCATTAGTTTTTTTTTTTGGGGGGGGGGGTTGAGCTCTGAGTATTCTGTTACTCGTTTTGCTTTATTGGTACAGAAACCCCCACTCACGTTGAACAGTGCTTATCAGACGCTTCGTAAGCTGAGTATGCCCGTAATGCTGATCAAAAGGTCGTCTCGCATTAACTCTTTGCTTTATCTTCTCGTCCTTCTAATGTGGTTGATAAATCAAAGTTGGTGTGTTCTCACTATAAGAAACCGGGACATGATGTTGCTGACTATTTTGATAAGCATGGGTTTCCGGAGTGGTTTCTTGAGCGACATCGTAAAGGGCGAGGTGGTGATCCCAGGCGTAGAGGCGCGATGGTTGGAGGTGCCTCGACTGGAAGTGCGTAGGCTAGACGTGCACAGGCTAGAGGTGCGCAGGCTGCTACCACGGTTCCGAGTTTCGTTGGAGACTTTGGCGCGGGTTCAACTGGTACGCAGGGTTTGGTGGCGCAACCCCCTTCACCCCAACATGGTTCATTCCCTATTCCTGGTTTAACTCCCACTCAATGGCAGAATCTCCTTCGCCTAGCTGGTAACGATGGTTCTTGCACTGATCGTTTGAGTGGTAAGTATCATTTATCTTGGATTATTGATTCAGGGGCTACCTTACATGCCACTAGGTCCAAGACTATTTAGTTTATTGCTTTGTGGGGACGGAGTGTCCCATTTCTCTACCCGATGGTAGCATTGTTACTGCTCATATACGGGGTTCTGTGTACTTATCTCCTGAGATTACTCTGAAAAATATTTTATTTGTCCTATCTTTGACTTGTAACTTGATTTCTGTTACTCAGTTGATTGGTATCATGGCGATATCTCATTCTCATCTGATTTATGTACTTTTTAGGACCGTAGTACCAGGAAGGTGATTGGAGCAGGTGAACGAAGGGGGGTCTCTACTACTGGTGTAGTGTTCCGGCGTCACTTTTTGTCTGCTCAACTGAGAATCTGGGGATTTGACATAGTAGGATGGGGAATCCTTCAGATAGTGTACTGCAGCATTTACCTGGTGTTAGTGTTACTCATTGTTCTCCTAGTGTTACTCCTTGTGATATCTATCATCAGCCAAACAATCTAGGAGTGTTTTTTATGACAGTGATTCATATGCTATGATTATTTTGATTTAGTACACTATGACCTTTGGGGTCCTTATGCTGTTCTCTCCTCTAATGGAGCACGTTATTTTCTTACTTTGGATGATGATTTTAGTCGAGTTATGTGGGTAGTTCTTTTATCTGCTAAAACTGAAGTTTTCATTGTGTTTATAAAGTTTATTGCTATGGTCAAAAGACAATTTGGAGTTGATATTAGACATGTACGAACTGATAATGGAACATAATTTAATTGTTTGAAATCTTATTTTTCTAAGGCTAGTGTATTATTTCAAACTTCTTGTGTGCATACTCAACAAAATGGTAGAGTAGAGAGGAAACATCGATATATCTTGAATGTTGCACGGGCTATCATGTTTCAGAGTTCTATTCCTATTGAGTATTGGTGGGAATGTGTTCTTACTGCATGCTACTTGATAAATAGGACTCCTTCTCATGTTTTGGGCTTTCGTACTCATTATAAGGTGTTATATGGTACCGCTCCCACTCTATCTAACGTGCGTGTTTTGGGTTGCCTCTATTATGCTTTTAATTTACACTCTCGTCGTGACAAGTTTGCTAGTCGTAGTCGTAAGTGTGTGTGTTTTGGGTTATCCCCTTGATAAGAAGGGGTGGAAGTTATTGGATTGGGAAACTAATGAGGTTTTTGTGTCTCGTGATGTTGTTTTCTATGAAAATGAGTTTCCTTTTGCCCTTGTGGATTGTCCTATCTCTGTTCCTTCCATTAGTGTTGTGGAGGAGGCACCAGACCAGGTTTCGGTAGGAGAGTTCATGGCATCTGATGAACTAGAGAGGGCTTTGGGCGAAGAGGCTGGTGCGCAGGATTCAGTGAAGGAGACTAATGCACAGGACTCTACTAAGGAGCCTGGTTCGCTGGTTGTACAGCAGGCGAGCGAGTCTAGTATTGAACAGCCGTAGTCGAGCATCAAGAAGCCACAGTTGGGCAGATGTATGAGGACTCAGACTTCTTCTTCTTGGTTGACTGATTATATTACCCCCCTTCGACATCATTCATCTGGCTCCGACCCTTCTTTAGGTACTCGGTATCCTCTTTCACTTCATTTAAGTTATGATTTATTCTTTTTGAGAGTTGATCCTAAATCTTACAGATAGGTCTCTCGTAATCCTGGATGACGCGCAACCATGTAGAGTGAGATACGAGCCTTGGAGGACAATGGAACGTGGAGTTTGGAGGATTTACCTCAAGGGAAGAAGGAATTGGGCAGTCGCTGGGTCTACAAGATCAAGCATAATTCTGTTGGGTCAATTAAGTGCTTGAAGGAACGTTTGGTTGTCTTTGGCAACCATCAGCTTGAGGGTATTGACTACTATGAGACCTTTGCTCCAGTTGTCAAAATAAGTACTATTAAGGCTTTCCTTGCAGTTGCTTCTATTCGGAATTGGCAATTGCACCAGATAGATGTGCATAATGCCTTTCTCCATGGTGATCTGACAGAGGAAGTATACATGCGCCTACCACCAGGTTCTGAGTTCGGTCATACCAACAAAGTGTGTCACATGCGTAAGTCTCTCTATGGATTGAAACAGGTGCTCGTTGTTGGTTTGCCAAACTGACTACTACCTTGCTTTCTTATGGTTTTTTCGGTCTCGTTCGGATCATTCTCTGTTTTCCTTTGTGAGCAGTGATGTTGTCTTACATGTCTTGATATATGTGGATGACATGATAGTATCAGGGAGTAATTTGGGGACACTAGAGGTCTTCAAGCAATATTTATCATCATGTTTTCATATGAAGGACTTGGGGGATCGAAAGTACTTTCTGGGAGTTAAGGTTGCCAGGAGTGCTGAGGGCATTTCTTTGTGTCAACGAAAATACGTTCTAGATATTATTTTCGAGTGTGGGTTTCTGGGTGCTAAGCCTGCTGGTTTTCCTATGGAGCAGAATCATAAGTTCGGGGAGTTAGTGAGTGCGCAGATGGAGGATCCGGAGAGCTATCGACGGTTGGTGGGGAGATTGATATATTTGTCTTTCACAAGACTTGATATAACTTACTCTGTAAATATATTATCTTAGTTTATGCATGACCCATTACAGGATCACTATCAGGAAGCATTACGGGTTGTGAGATATCTGAAGAATGCCCTAGGACAGGGTATACTCTTGAGGAGTGATTGTGATCTTCGGTTATCTAGATGGTGCGATTCGGACTGGGCATCCTTTCTTAAGTCTAGCAGATTGGTTACTTGGTGGATGATGTTTTTTGGCTCTTCTCTCGTGTTCTGAAAGTCCAAGAAACAACCAACTGTGGCCTTATCTTCTACTAAGGTTGAGTATCGATCTTTAGCATCTTTGATTTGTGAGTTGAAGTGGCTACAAGGGGTCATGGTGTTCCTTGAAGTACCTCAATCGGGTATGCATGTGTACTCAGACAGCCAATCAGCTCTTTATATGACTCAGAATCCAGTGTTTCATGAGCGTAGCAAGCACATTGAAGTGAATTTAAATTTCATACGGGATCATATCCAGGATGGGACTATTGTTGCTTCCCATGTTCCCACGACTTCTAAGTTGGCTGATATTCTCACTAAGCCTCTTGGGAAATAATTATTCGACTATTTTAGATCCAAGTTGGGCATCTGTGATTTGCATGCTCCAACTTGAAGAGTGGTGTTAGACTATGTTATATTAGTTGATATTATGTTATTATATATGATTAAATGGGCCGGAGATACGACCCATTAGGTTATAGAATGTTCATGTATATATACTATACACAAACCCTATTCAGGGTTAAGAATGAAAG
Organism: Impatiens glandulifera; assembly: GCF_907164915.1. Lineage (NCBI taxonomy): Eukaryota > Viridiplantae > Streptophyta > Magnoliopsida > Ericales > Balsaminaceae > Impatiens > Impatiens glandulifera. Next base: position 42,388,598 of record NC_061869.1, on the reverse strand, counting down.
TACATTTGACAATATGAGTTCCTAACTTCATATAGAACAAAAACTAGAACATCAACAAAATATATAAGAAAAAAGGAAATGATCCCGAAAACTAGGTCATTTGTCTTAGCTAATTATTAATATTTATTTATTATCAATATTTAACTTATTGTTTTTTATATTGATGTAACTAATTTGATTTAAATGATTATAAAATTATTTTTGTGTAATTTAGTCAATTCAATATATGCTTATATTATTTTAGAAATTTCTTTTACCCTAAGCTTGATAGTTTATGTTAGTGATAACTATAACCAGGGACGGACCCCAAATTTTGGGGTGGACTTAAATGATATAAAGTGTCAAACAATTATATATAACAAACTATTATATTAGAATGTTCAAATAATTTAAGTTTTTTAATTAAATACAATTCAATATAAAGTGTCAAACAATGAACAAAAGAAAGACATCTTTCATTTTATTGGAAAGTTTCAATTGTTTTATTATTAAAATAAATAAATAACACATTTAGTTCAAGAAATTTTCATAAGTTTACAAAAAAAAAAAATTACTCATTTATAGCATATATTAATATAATATGATAGAATTATTCTTAAAAAACGATAAATTATGTACAAAAATTCGTTTAAACAACGTTTCGATTAAAATAATCATTTTAAATAAACTTATAAACTTTATATACCAACCAAATTTAGTTCTCTGCCTACCTAATTTCTGATAGCGTCTAAATTAATATTTTTTAATAATAAAGATTAAATAAATCAAAATAATCAAACATATTGTGATAGGTATTGATTGAACAATATGTTTCGGTAAAAATATTATTATGTTCTGAAAATTGTGAAATCAATTTTCAACATTTCTTAAAAAAATTATTTAATACACAAATGATGTTTTTCAACAAAAAAAAAAAATTAATAATACTTAAAGGTACACTTCATATGAACAAAGTTAGAATAAAACAAATTCATGAGCTATGAGAAAAATGGATAATAATAATAATAAAAAACTCTTTTAACACTTTTAAATTTATAAATAAATAGGCTAAATATTTTATAAAAGTAATAAATAATTATTTTGTTTGTCTTAAACATATAAAGTTTTTACAAAAATAAAATCATTTACCACTTAGAACATCAGTTATATGAAAATGAGAATTATTCACACTATTTATCTTTAAATATCATCTTAATCAATAGAGACAAAAAAAAATATCTCAATTACTATATATTATTTGAATAAACTTTCCACTATGATATACTTTAACTTCATTAAAAAAAATTATATATAAATTAAATATTAAAAGACTTAATATATATTCAGATCAAAAATAAGTAAAAAAATAAAATAAAGAAGGAATAAAGTATAAAATAGTATAATATATTTTAAAGACTTAATATATATTCCGATAAAAAAATAAGTAAGAAAATAGAGCAAGAATAAAAAAAAATAGTAAATTATATTTTAATATTGGAGAGGGAGAGATGTACATTCAGAGCTAATTAGCAATACAAAGTCTTCTTCTCTCGATTTCTTCCCTCTATCAACGCCTGTAATTAGTAATTATCATGAGTTCATGGACATCATCAAGCTTCTTAACTAACACAAATTTTTTTTTTCAAGGATAGGCTTAACCCACCTCAGCTCATTAACGTATCCCTTTCGAACTATAACCACAATCAAAAGCACATAAACAAAATAATGATACAATTTTTTTTACCCTTTCTTTATCACAATTATAGTTTATGTTGGGGATGACTATAATAATTGTATATATAAAATATAATGCTTAATTTTCAAAGTGTTTGGATTGCCGAGTCGAGAGTTGTGTTTAGATATACATGGGAGAGTAAATTGATACTTGAATCGGATTGTGGGTTGACTTACCCATAAACTTAAAATAATTAAAAAATAAAATTAAAATGCTAAAGGTATGTTTCGAACTTGCTACCTAACAAAACCAGTCAAAATTCTTTAACCAACTAGACTAATAAGACTATATATTTAAATTCAACACCAAATTTGATGAACGCATGATAATCTTAACAATATAAGTTAATCTCTTTAACTAACTTATATATATATATATATAATTATGCTTATTTCAAAGTGTCCGAATTGTCGGGTCGAGAGCAATGATTAATTTGGATATATATATATAGAGAGAGTAAATTGATACTTTGGTCAGATTGTGGTTGACCCATCCATAAACTTAAAACAGTTATTTTTGTTTCGAACTTGCAAACTAACAAAACAAGTACAACACTTAACCAAGTGTGATTGGGATGTGGTTTTATGAGAGATAATAGGCCGTTAACAATTCAAAATGCTTAAAAAATATAAATCAAATATTTGAGTGACTAAAGTATGAGGTCACGATGCTAAATATTAAAAAATATGAATCAGATATATATAGACCAAAGTGAATGTGTAAGGTCACGATATGAGATGTTCATTGGAAAAAAAATATGCGATGAGGTATGTGATAAGATGAGTTGTTTTATCGAAGTGAATAAAATGTGAAATGAGAGTGTTATATTTTTTTATTTTAATATATTATTCGTGATTTCTTAAGAATTTTAAACATTAAACACATATTATTATAATTTTTTTAAAAATGTTTTTGTTTATATTTCAATTCGTGTGCATCGCACGAGAATTTTCTTAGTTATTCTAATATAAAGTTTTATATTATATAGTTTTCTAAGTGTCAAAATCAAAATAGCGCATAAACAAAATAATCATACTGTTGTTAAATAAAAAATAAATTTATTCTTATTTGTTGTTTCACTAGTTATATTTTATTTTATGATATTTATTTTACTTTGTTAAATGTTATGTCAATATAATGATATGAGATGTTCATTGGAAAAAAATATGCGATGAGATATGTGAGAAGATGAGTTGTTTTACCGAAGTGAATAAAATGTGAAATGAGAGTGTTATCTTTTTTTATTTTAATATATTATTCGTGATTTCTTAAGAATTTTAAACATTAAACACATATTATTATAATTTTTTTAAAAATGTTTTTGTTTATATTTCAATTCGTGTGCATCGCACGAGAATTTTCTTAGGTATTCTAATATAAAGTTTTATATTATATAGTCTTCTAAGTGTCAAAATCAAAATAGCGCATAAACAAAATAATCATACTGTTGTTAAATAAAAAATAAATTTATTCTCATTTGTTGTTTCACTATTTATATTTTATTTTATGATATTTATTTTACTTTGTTAAATGTTATGTCAATATAATGATATGAGATGTTCATTGGAAAAAAAATATGCAATGAGATATGTGAGAAGATGAGTTGTTTTACCGAAGTGAATAAAATGTGAAATGAGAGTGTTATATTTTTTTATTTTAATATATTATTCGTGATTTCTTAAGAATTTTAAACATTAAACACATATTATTATAATTTTTTAAAAATGTTTTTGTTTATATTTCAATTCGTGTGCATCGCACGAGAATTTTCTTAGTTATTCTAATATAAAGTTTTATATTATATAGTCTTCTAAGTGTCAAAATCAAAGTAGCGCATAAACAAAATAATCATACTGTTGTTAAATAAAAAATAAATTTATTCTCATTTGTTGTTTCACTAGTTATATTTTATTTTATGATATTTATTTTACTTTGTTAAATGTTATGTCAATATAATTATATAGTCTTTCTATTTATTTAAACTTTTATTTTATTTTGGGTGCCCCATTTTATTGTTGTCTGTATTAGGTTTTGCACCAACAAAATCATGGATCTTCTTAGAAATTCAGTTCAAAAATCGCCTATGACGAACAACAAATTTATCAAAATTGAAATAGTACAAAATAATAATAACACAAAATACGTGGTTCGGTCAAAATCGACCTACGTGCATGTGATTGATAGGTTTCACTAAATCAAAAAAATGTCAATAGTAGAAACTTACACACCCTACCTCTCAAATGAAAGAAATGATTACTCTAGGAAATAATGTGATACACCACACTCAGAAATATCCCATATCCTTTCTCTAGATCAACTAAAGAACAAGGAGGAATAGTAGTTAATTTGAATATATATGTGCGAGTAAATAGATACTTGGGTAGGATGGTAGGTTAACCCGCCCATAAATTTAAAATGGTTAAAAATAAATTTAAAAATGTTATATGTATGTTTCGAACTTGCAACCTAACAAAACAAGTACATTTCTTTAACAAACTAGGTTAATAAGACTTTATATTTTAAATTCAAAACCAAATTTGATACAGACGAGACATTCTTAACAATATAAGTTTATCTTTTTAACTAAATAATCTATAAATATATATATATATATATATATAATGATGCTTAATTTTCAAAGTGTCTGGATTACTAGGTCGAGAGTTGTGGTTAATTTGGAAATATATGTGAGAGTAAATGAATACTTGGGTTGGATTGTGGGTTGACCCGCCCATAAACTTAAAATGGTTATGTATGTTTCGAATTTGCAACCAAACAAAACAAATATAACTTTTAACCAAGTATGATTGGGATGTGATTTACAGAGGGATAATAGGCCGATAACAATTGAAAATGGTTAAAAAATATAAATCAAATATTTGATTAACCAAAATGTGAGGCACGATGCTAAATATTAAAAAATATGAAATTAATATTTGATAAACCAAAAAGTGAAATTGTAAAATCACGAGATGAGAGATTCATTAAAAAATATGTGATGAGATATGTGAGAATATAAGACGTTTTACCGAAATGAATAAAATGTCAAATGAGAGTGTTCTATTTTTATTTTAATATATTATTCATTATTTTTTAAGAATTTTAAACATTGAATACATATTATAATAATTTTTTTAATTTATTATGTTTATATTTCTATATGTGTGCATCGCACATGAATTTTCTAGTTATTCTATTATAAAATTTTATATTATATAGTCTTGTAAGCGTCACAATCAAAATCGCGCATAAACAAAATAATCTGTTAGATAAAATTAGATCGGTTAAATAAAACTTAACAAAAACAAATCTCTTGTGCAGGAACAGGAAAAGAACTCAACCGGTCAAATTACTCAACCGGTTAAGAAACTCATCCGGTCAAGCAATTAAACCGACCAGAAATATGACCGCACAAGAAAGTCAAGATCGGTCAAATCAGAAGGCCAGAATCATTTAAACAGTCGGTCAATCAGAAGCCATGGAAAAACCGGAAGTCATCCGGTTAACATAAATAACCGACCATCATAAAAAGACACTTCGGGTATCTGTTGAGAATGATACCGAAGGAACAGACTCAGTATTGCCATATTCATACAAGTCTGAGGACAGTCTGCAGGCTGCAGAAGACCGTCCTACAAGATCTTTCTACTTAAGGATAAATCAGAAAGGCAATCTTCCAAGTACAGACAATTGTCCAATCGACAGTTGCCATATTGAGTAAAACACAAACCTAGCCGGTTTGACCTACACACTGGAAGACTAGACCACCAGGTCTGAAGACTAGACCGCCAGGTCTGAATCAATGAACCTCTGCTTAACCAATCAGATTCAAGGAAATGAAATGTGACCGTTGGCACATTTCACCTATAAAAGAAGGAGCTGAAGAGGAATAAATGCGGGTTACAAGTTCTGAATTTTCTATAGCCTAAGTAAAAAGATTGTGTTATATCTCTAGAAAGCTTAAGCACTTATTTGAAGTGTAATTCTACAATTTCGGTTAAAATTGTACGAGTGTCATCGAGCAGGAAATAAGTCTCGATCGGATTGTGTTTGTATTCTTTAGTGAATATTCTTCTCGCGGTTTCGAGAGGAAGGGGTGACGTAGGAGTTTTATCTCCGAACATCCATAAAAACCTGTCTTGTTATTTACTTTCCGCCTGCTTTATTTTCTAACCGATCTGCACTAACCTACTAATACCGCCTCAACCGATTCAACATCACCAAAACCGAATTACTAAGCTCTAAAACTGACCCAGCAATCTCCAAACCTGTCTTATTCAAATCCGGTCCTGCCTATCTCGTGTGTGTGCTGCTTCAATCTGAAACAAACCACTTCCGCGCTTGGACTTTGTTCAAGGGTTTGTGACAGTTTGTGTAGTATTGAAACCCTGGTATTAATCTCTAACCGGATTAATCACCAACTTTTGAGTAAGACGCGATAACCGGCCAACCCCGGTCCCCCAGCCGCGACCTAGATCCTAACAATTGGTATCAGAACAGTTAGTTTCAATACTCAAGCAAGCATGTCGTTCGATAGGCCCCCAATGCTAGAAGGTGACGATTTTGCCAACTGGAAGGCACGCATGCACCTGCATTTAATTACCATGGATGACGACATGCAATTCATCATAGCCGAAGAACCGATAATAATTGATAAAGACAAAGAATTGGACAGCTGAAGATAGGAGAAGGAACAATCTGGATAACCGTGCCAGAAACCGCATCTCTAACGGTTTGGACAGAAACACGTATTGCAAGGTCCGAGATTGCAAAACAGCAAAGGAAACATGGGAAGCGGTGATTCAGATCCATGAGGGAAATGAAAGAACCAAGGAAAATAAGATAATGGTGGCTACTCAGAAGTTGAAAACATCAAGATGAGACCGGGAGAAACAATGAGAGAATACAGTGACCGATTCACAGGTGTGATAGACGAGCTAGCAACTCTTGGCAAGAGGTATGACAACAAGGAAGTCACCATGAAAGCGTTAAGATCTCTTCCAAGTGCGTGTGACATAAAGACAATGGTGATGATGGAATCAAACTGCCTAAGCAAGATGAAGCTACACGATGTATTCGAAGATCTTAAGGCATATGAGTTTGAAATGATATCTAAGACTGAAAAAGAAGTCTCAGCCTCAACCTCAACCAGAGCATTGATCACATCCACAGAACCTGTTGCACCTGCACCGATCAGAACCGCTGAATAGTTTACCGAGGATGCCATGCAATGCTTGCACAAAAATTTGGGAGATTCATGAAGAGAAGCCAACCGACAAGCAATAACTATAACTATGGTGATAAGTCTAATGTAAGATGTTATAACTGTAACTGTTTGGGACATTTCAAGTGGGAATGTAGAAAACCAAGGAGGGATGACCGGAAACCGGACAATCAGAATAACCGAAATAACTATCAACAAACCGATGAAGGAAGTGAGGTTCAGAAAGCACTGATAGACGATGATGGAGGAAGCTTATGGGCTCACAGTGACAGTGATGATGAACTCACATGTCTCATGGCAAATGAGGAACAGGTATTTGACTCTCCTTGTGAAAAATTTACTAAAGATGAGCTATATAATGCATTGAATGATATGGTAGCAGAGTATAAGAACCTATTAACGTTATTACCTAATCAATTCAACCTTAGAACCGATCCCATAGTACCTACCTTGACTGAACCAAAGATCATAGAACCTGTAAACATCCTAGAAACCGAGGCAGCACCTGAATTATCCTCTGAGACCGAACAGCTCAAGAAGACAGTTCAAGAGTTGACCGAAGAGGAAAATGCCTGACTCCAGTATCAAATGGCTGCATGGAAAAGATCTAGTGAAATGGTAAGCAAAATGTGTAGTTATAAAAGACACCATACGTGCATGTTTGGTCTAGGATACAAAAACAATAGATCCAAAAACCAAAAACACTTCGACAAAATGAGGCTCACAAAGGATAATCTCCCCTTTGTAAGTTTTGTCAGAAGTTCCCTAACCGTTGAAGAGGAATTAAGTGCCTATTATACGAAAGACAAACTAACCTATGTAGGTCCAACCGATTCTGAAAAATGGTTTCACCTTGAGAAAAAGAAAGTCAACCAGTTTAAAAATAGGCAAGCCAACTCACAACCACACAGGACAAACCAAAGATCATCCCCACATAAGGCCTTCTTAGAAAAGCAGAAAGACTCAAAACCGAGTACAAGAAAATTAGTTAAGACATTAACCAGGAAAGCTGTCCGGTTTGTCAAAGTCTGGATACCTAAGGGACTAATCGCTTGTGGACCCAAGTAAATGTGGGTACCAAATAGTTGTAAATATGTACATTTTACAGGATATGAAGAAACGGCTAGGAAACTCTGAATGGTACTTGGATAACGTTTGCTCCAGACATATGACCGGGAACAACAATATTCTAACCGACATCAGAATAGAAACGGTGCATTAATCACCTTCGGTGACAACTCAAAAGGTAGAACCGTGGGCAAGGGTAAGATTGTCCATGGCAACTTAACAATTGATAATGTACTCTTAGTCGAAAACCTACGTTTTAACTTGCTAAGTATTAGTCAAATGTGTGATGCTGGATACACTGTAGAATTTCTTAAACATGCATGCTTAGTTAAAAACTCTCAAGGTATCACACTGCTAACCGGAAATAGGTTAGGAAATATTTATAAGGTAGATTGGAAAAATAAAGTAGAATATCCTATATGCATGATAGCTAAAACCGATCAAACCTGGCTGTGGCATAAAAGACTAAACCACTTAAACATGAAAACCTTAAACTATATTCGCGGTAAAAAGTTAGTCGAAGGAGTTCCTGACATAGTGTTTAATAAGGATAAGGTCTGTTCAGCATGTCAAATGGGTAAAAAAACTAAGTCAACCTTTAAGAGTAAAGGACACATTCAATCTAACCGATGCTTAGATCTTCTTCACATGGATTTATTCGGACCAATTAGGGTCGTCAGCCTAGGAGGTATGCTTTACACTATGGTAGTCGTTGATGATTATTCTAGGTATACATGGGTAATATTCTTGCCATCTAAACGTGAAACCGCATCAAATTTGATCACACTACTCAAACGTTTGCAAAATGAAAAATCAACACGCATTAATAACATTAGAAGTGATAGAGGAACCGAATTTACAAATAGTACTCTAAATGCATTCCTTGATGAATCCGGTATTAGACACGAGTTGTCTAGTGCTATGACTCCTCAACAGAACGACCTGGCCGAGAGAAGAAACCGAACTCTCAAGGAAGCCGCACGGTCCATGATAGCCGATTCGGGTATTGCCCAGAAATTATGGGCTGAGGCTATAAACACCGCATGTCATACACAAAACCGGTCTCTGATTAACAAGTTTCACAACAAAACACCTTATGAGGTGTACTTTGATAGGGTTCCTAACCTTAGGTATCTTAAGATTTTCGGTTGTAAATGCTACATTCACATAAATGGCAAAACCTATTTATCTGCTTTTGACGCAAAATCCGATGTTGGGATCATGCTAGGTTACTCAGTAGTTAGTAAAGCATATAAAGTATATAACACTAGAACCTTAACCGTAGAGGAATCACTTCATGTTGTTTTCGATGAATCGGTTGAAAGCAACACTGCATCATGCTTTGATCTACACAACAAATTGGAAAATAACAATATCCATTCTGATAGTGAAGATGAGATTCTGGTTTTTAGGCGATTTGTCCATGACCAAATAGGTAATAATGAAACCCATCCGGATCAAGCTGTCCCACGACAGGAAGCTGACACTTCGGTCCAAACCGAGGAAATCGGTCGGTCTGACACTCCTGTTCAGCCTACCGATATGTCTAGCCTTGATCAAGTAAACGGTGATTTGGTAGACACTCCTGAACCTAACCTCAAAAGGAACATAAATCATCCTCCTAAGCTAATTATAAGTGACCCTTCAGAACCCGTTCGAACTAGGCGACAAATCCTGGAGGAATACTTTAATTCCGCTTTTATATCCCAGATTGAGACGAAAAGAGTGGATGAAGCATTGTCAGATCCGGATTGGATCTTGGGAATGCAATAAGAGTTAAACCAGTTTGAGAGTAACAAAGTCTGGTACTTAGTCCCTAGACCGAAAGATCAACCGGTCATAGGCACAAGATGGGTATTTAGAAATAAACTCAATGAAGACGGTTTGGTCACGAGGAACAAAGCTAGATTAGTGGCATAAGGATATAAACAAGAAGAAGGCATTGATTTTGAAGAATCATTTGCTCCTGTAGCTAGGATTGAAGCTATTAGGATTTTTCTAGCTTTTGCTGCATTCAAAAACTTTAATGTTTTTCAAATGGATGTTAAAAGCGCATTTTTGAATGGTGACCTATGTGAAGAAGTATATGTCGAACAACCACCAGGTTTCAAAAACGTTGAACTGCCCAACCATGTATACCGGTTAAACAAAGCTTTATATGGTCTAAAGCAAGCTCATAGAGCCTGATATGACACACTAACCACATTCTTGTTAAAACATGATTTCACCATCGGTTCGGTGGACAAAACATTATTTAAGTTTGAGAAAAAGAAACATATCCTACTTGTTCAAATATATGTAGATGATATCATTTTCGGTTCAACCGATCCTAAGCTATGTGATGAATTCTCAACCTTAATGACTAACAAGTTTGAAATGAGTATGATGGGAGAATTAAGTTTCTTCCTAGGTCTTCAGGTTAAGCAACTCGAAGAAGGAACTTTCATAAGCCAACCTAAGTATACTAAGGAACTTTTAAAGAAATTTGGGATGGACACGTGCTCCTCAGCCGCTACCCCAATGAGCTCATCGGTCAAACTGGACAAGGATGATGACGGTCAAGCAGTAGACCTGACAGCTTACCGAGGAATCATCGGTTCTCTTCTATACCTGACAGCAAGTAGACCTTATATACTATTTGCGGTTGGTGTGTGTGGAAGATTCCAGGCTAATCCAAAGCAGTCTCACTACACAACCGCAAAGTGAATCATGAAATACCTAAAGGGAACTCCTGAAGTCGGTCTGTGGTATCCGAAGGACTCTTCTTTTAACCTCACAAGTTACTCAGATGCAGATTATGCAGGTTGCAAGGTTGATAGAAAAAGCACCAGCGGAACATGCCAATTCCTAGGTGATCGACTTGTTTCATGGCACAGCAAAAAACAGACATCTATTGCCACGTCAACTGCAGAAGCTGAATATCTGGCAGCCGGAAGTTGCTGTTCACAACTTCTTTGGATCCAACAATAATTAAAGGATTTCGGTATCACAGCCGAAGAGTCTCCAATTTTCTGTGATAATACAAGTGCCATACCAATCACCTACAATCTGGTTCTACATTCTAGAACCAAGCACATTGACATAAGGCACCACTTCATTCGGGAACATGTCATGCTGAAGCATATCCGGCTGGAATACGTATCAACAGAACATCAAGTAGTTGATATTTTCACAAAGCCTCTACAGGAAGCTAAGTTTTCTCAATTCAGACTCACACTCGGTCTAACCGACATTAGTCAGATCATTCCTAAAGATGCTTAAAAGGGAAATCGGTTCGGACAGAAAAAACTGGTAGTTCCTCCTAAATTGTCGGATTCCAAATTTCCCAAGGTATCTATGGAAGAACCGCTTTGTCTATCAGTTAGAGTTAACCGACCGGTTACTTAGTGCATGCACCAAATAACCGCATCGGGACGAATAACTGATAACTGACCGGTTTGGAAATGGTTTATTTCGAATCATTTGGCCTCCAAACAAAAGTGGAATAATTATCTGTGTTTGAACTTATCTGTTCTGAAAAATTACCTTTTCAAAGTAAAACGGTCATACCTCAAAAGACGTGAAGATACGATATCTTTCACCGTCCAGGTCTATGACCCACATCCTAAGTTGCAGACATGCCTGTTTTTATACAAAACACATTATCCTATGGTTAATAGAAATCATTACCCGCGATACAATGGATAATACTATCATCCCTCCACTAATATATAAGTTAGACAAACCTTAAACAAAACAATCACAAGCTACAACTCATCCTCTTACTAAGACAAAATGTCTCAGTTTCCAAACATCCTTCAAGTGGATTTTGATTCTACTCAAGGCACTGAGCATTATGAAGTCTTCAAGATGATTAAGTCACTTGAAGACACCGGTATCAAACACTTTCTAGATGACAAACATGTCATCTTTCCGGAATCAGTCTTGGAATTCTTTTACAATGCCAGGGTTTTTCGAGGTACTCCTCACTTTGACACCCACATTCAGTCCAAAGTGGGAGGAACTGTGTTTGATTTCACGGAAAGTGACTTCGCAAGATGCTTTGATCTTCCGAAGCAGGGTCTTACCGACCTAAACGTTCCGACTGAACTAAAGGTCGAAATCGCCTTAAGCTTTGCTCGGTCAGACCGCCCGATTAATGACCACGATGCCAGGTCATCGCTGAGAGCTGAGTATCAGGTTCTCAACGATGTAATCGATCGAAGCATCCTGGGTAGGGATGTCACAAACACTTACTACGCTGCGGTTTTTAACATAATGTCTGCCATAACCATAGGTACGCCAGTCAACTGGTCAAGGGTGTTATTCGATGTCCTAATCTGGATGATCAGCATTCGCCAAACCGACCTCATTCTCCAGATAAGTTGCCTACTTTTGGAACTTGGGGTTCCGCTCTGTCCAGGAGAAGGGTTGAACCAAGCCCAGGTTATCACCAAAGAGGTCACCGACTCATTTTACGAGCGGTTTGAGAAGGCCTGGAAGAGGAGGAACCGCCATCTCAACTCATTCAGCAACTAAGTCACTCCTTCCTACAACCGGTTATTTTGCTGCACGCACCGGTTGTATCAGTATCCAATCCCATCATGATCGTTTCGGTTTAGTCTATGATATTTTTCGGTTTTAATTACTTATCTCCGGTTTATTGTACCTTTTCCATTAATGATAAGTAACTTTCAACTTCCAACTACATGAGTAATTACTATCTAACAAGATTAGTTACTTCCCAACTAGATTCCTTACCTCGAGCTCCGCAACCAGTCAAAAGTAACTCCTTCCCAAGGAGTTTTGGAAACATAAATATTCTCTTCATTAATAAGACAAAACTGAATTTCAACATTAAATGCTAATATTTTCCATCCAATTTCGGATCTATATAAGGAACCCCATCCTTATCAACTTAACACATCTCAAAACAAAGATCCTTGAACTTTCTCTCTCTTGGCAAAATTTGCAATCATGTCGAGCCGAACTCTAAGGAACTTCTTGAGCATCGATTTCGACTCTTGCATGGAACATTGGGACCTGGAAACAAAGGAGCTCATGTTTGAGTCCCTAATCGACACCGGTCTTCGGGATTTTCTCGAAAAATCCGGACCCATACTCATTCCGGAAGTCACCCAGTTTTTCAACAATGCCTCTATAAGAGGGGATTACATTGTTTCAGAGGTGAGAGGTAGCTCTGTCTTTCTCGACGAGAGCGAATTCGCTAAACTGTTCAACCTTCCCACAGAAGGGTTTTCTGACTTCCCAACCCGGGTGGGAAGTGCCGCAACCGATTATTCGGTACTGTTCTCCAGAACCGAGGTACAGGTGGAGAACCACGGGCTAAAAACCCACCTTGCCCACCACATCCAACTCTTCTACGAGATTGTCAACCGTTCCATCATTTTCCAATCTCCCAACCAACACTACTCCAAAAAGGTGTTTAACATGATGACCTACATTGTCAGCAACACACCCATAAATTGGTCATCGGTCATCTTTCAAAACCTGAAGAAAATGGTCGAGACAAAGAAAGGTCTCGGTTACGCTCCTCACCTTAGCCGGCTTTTTCTCAAGTATCGTCCAGAATATGGACCAGGTACACCGGCATCCCCTTCGAATATTCTCGATAAGGATGGGGTGGAGGACAAGCTCTCCAGAATAGTCATTACATAGGTTGTAATTTCATTTCCTATGTATTCTAAACCGATCAATGAATCGGTTTTTATCAAGTGTCTCTCTTTTTCAATGACTATCCGATCTTATTTTGTTTAGCTTGATAACTGGGTCAATACTTGCAAAATCAAAAATACCCATCCATCTATCTAACCAGTTAATATCAATAAACTATTTCGTTGAAAAATCCGGTCAAAATAAAAAACCGCATCATCGCGGCTAATAATCCGCTTCTTGAATAAACGGTTAAACAGAAGAACCGACTAATCACCGGTCACATAACCGTAATCAAAAGACTGCTCAAAAATCTTCGGAGGGAAATTTCCCGCCCATGGACTCCCGCTTATAGGTTCTCGCTCTTAAATCCCGCCCATGGACTCCCGCCTATAGGTTCCCGCTCTTAAATCCCGCCTATGGTTTTCCCGCCTCTGGTTTTCCCGCCTTCGATTTGTCGCCCATGGATTCCCGCTCAAATGCTTTTGGAGGGAAAGTTCCCGCCCAAATCATGATAGGACGGTTCGCGACGGTTGGAATTCCAAACCGCAACTATAAATAAGGTCCTTAGTCATTTTATTTCATTCTTACGCGAATCGGCTTTCTCTCTCTAGCTCTCAATTTCCTCAAACTCTCAAATTCCTTATTCTCTTGCTCTCTCGGTTCGATCATCCAAAATGGGCCGCGATTCAGTATTGTTCAAACATATCATCCAAGTCGACTTTGAGGAAAACCGGGCAAATGGTTCGGCTCCGGCAAAGCAGGTATTATCCAGAATCTCCGAGTCCGGCCTCGAATACTTTCTGGGCGGTCCATTCATTCTATACCAGGAAGCGGTTAACGAATTTTTCCGAACCGCATCCATCACCGGAAAATCAATAATTGCAAACATCGGCGGTCAGCGGCTCGAACTGACAGAAGAGTCGGTCGCGGAAATCCTACAACTACCATCCGAAGGGAGCAACTTCTCGGCGGCTCTAGATGAAGAAACTTTCGAGGCAACTTGCCAGGTTCTCTCGGAAACCGCGGTACCTATCGAGATCTCCGGAAAGAAATCATCTCTTCGACCGGAGTACAGACCACTATGTGATATTTTCACAAAATCGGTCCAATCAAGAGGGGGAAACTTTGACAGTCTCACCCGGGCGAAGATTGAGATGCTTGCCGGTTTAGTCAACGGCATCAAAATAAACGGGGCTAAAGTTATTTTCAACAACCTATGTGAAATGGTGGATCCGGCTTCCACTCGGTCATGTGGATACGCCATCCCACTTGGGAAAATCATGCGCCACTTCAACATCAACACCGGCCCTGGTGTCCTCCTCTCATCCAGCAAAATTATAAAGTCTCAGCAATTCAAGGAGATGAAAAGCAAAAGGAAGGCTTCCGGTTCTACAGGTGGCCGAAAGAAGAAGGCAACCGGTAAGAGAGTAGCTCCGGACAAAGAAAAATCCGGAAGTAGGAAAGTTAGACAACCAACCGGATCGGCTGATCCGCGGTCCGAAACCCCCAATGATGAAGATTCGGCATCCAGTTCTGACCACACCATTTCACAAAATACCGGAGGAGATCAGTCCAGTAAGGGGAAAGGACCGACAATCGAGGATCAATCGGTTAGTCATGATAACGCTGATGCCGGTTCGGACGGACTTGGGGAGGAAGATGCCCACGATGATGATGACACCCGAAAAACGGCCGAGGAGCTCGTTAGCAGAATTATGGATGAAATACATCAAGAAGCTAACGCGGCATCCGAAGTATTCTGTCAATGGATCCGGCACCGGCATCAGTTATTCTACAAACACATGCTACCGGGTCTAACCGTTGGCCAAAAATTCGAAAAGTTGATGGAGATAGAGGAGGCAGTCATCAACCTCACAAAGGCTCAAGATGTCAACACCGCCTTAGAACGATACACGATGGTAGAACCGTGTGCTCGGTTACTAAAGCTCACCGAACACATTCAACGCCTTCAAGAAAAGTATACTCCGGGAACAACGAACTCTCAACTTCAACTCTTGGTGCTGGAGTTGCTTGCGGTCAAGGAAAGGGCGCTGACCGAGGAAGAGGCACAGCTTGAAGCGGTGCCCGAACATCAAGATACAACGAACTCACCGCCTCCTAAGGATGTTGGCGGTCAGAAACCGACCGATGGAGAACTATCCTCCCCTCCACCGGATCAGACGATCAACATGACCGAAGTCAGGACAAAGACACCTCTCACCGACCATCGAGCATCTACTCAAACCGGGGATTCGGAACCGGTCATAACGGAAGAGAGGGTCAAAACTCTCATTGAAGAATTTGTCAACGACGCGGTTTAGCCTTGGAAGAAGAAAATTAAGGAAACCGCGGTTAAAGCAGTCGAGATAGCCGAGACGACAAAGGATGATCTAAACAAGGCGGTCGATTGGATCACGCTGGTTGAAACGAATACGGATTGACTGTACAACGGTCAACTTGATCATACCAAGGCATTGGAGGACTTAACTCCGAAGCTGGTGGACGACCTCGCTGCGGTCAGCCAAAGGATAATGACCCTTGAAGAAACGACCGCTCAAAGGTTGACAAAGGTCGATGAGGACCGGGCTCGGTCAAGTGCCCAGGCCGGCTCAACACTTGACAGGTTAATCAACCTTGAGGAAAAGAATACAACCCTTGAAGAAAAGAACGCAAAGCTTGAAGCCGATCTAAAGGCGGTCACCGAATAGGTGGGAGAGTTAATAGCGGCTAAGCTAGCTGCCGATAGGGCAATTGAGGAGGCGAATGCTCTGGCGGCTCAGAAACTCCAGGATGCGCTGGACGAGCAAACCCGGACACAGAAGGAAGCGACAACGGCTGATGCGAACATAGCCGGTCATATGCAAAACCTAGCGGCCAATGCACCGGCCATCGCAAAGACCATAGAGGCTCAACAAGCCAAAGATGCTCTCCGGCTAAGGGCCCAATAGGAAACATATAATAACTTCGCCAAGGCTCACAAGAAGTCCACGACGGTCGCTCCCTCTTCCACTCCAGTAACACGCAAAAGGAAAGCTGCTTCGAGGAAGGCGCATATCACCGGACTATTGGACACAGTCACTGACACGATTATTGACCCTCCACCAAACTCGGCTTTGCAAACCGAGGATGATTTCGAGGAAGAGCTCGAGCCACAACTCCAAAGACAGCGGTGTTTGAATGTGGTCCCAATCAGATCAATCGGTCAACCGTTCTCTCCTCACATCGGCACCTCAGGCGGTCAAGGTCCCTCTTCAAGGCCGGTTTAAGCGGACAAGGGAAATTCAAACGATGAACTGCTAGATCTTTTCCTGCCGTCCAGATCGAAGAAATAGGGGCTTTATTTAATATCTTTACTTATGTTTATTTCGGTTATTTTATATAAAGTACTTTGCCTTAGCATATTTCTTATAAATATAAAGTGATTTTTGGAAACCGGCCTACATTTGCAATCTTACATGATTTTGAATATTTTAAATAAAATAATCAAAAAGGGAAAAATTGATAAGATAAAAGATAAAAATTTTCAAAATTTTTCTCAAAATTTTCCAAAATTTTTCGAAAAATTCTCCCAAGTCAGTTTCCAAAAATCCGGCCAAACAAATTCTTAAAAACAAAACCGGCCTACATTTGCAATCTTACATGATTTTGAATATTTTAAATAAAATAATCAAAAAGGGAGAAATTGTTAGATAAAATTAGATCGGTTAAATAAAACTTAACAAAAACAAATCTCTTGTGCAGGAACAGGAAAAGAACTCAACCGGTCAAATTACTCAACCGGTTAAGAAACTCAACCGGTCAAGCAATTAAACCGACCAGAAACATGACCGCACAAGAAAGTCAAGATCGGTCAAATCAGAAGGCCAGAATCAATTAAACAGTCGGTCAATCAGAAGCCATGGAAAAACCGGAAGTCATCCAGTTAACATAAATAACCGACCAGCATAAAAAGACACTTCGGGTATCTGTTGAGAATGATACCGAAGGAACAGACTCAGTATTGCCATATTCATACAAGTCTGAGGACAGTCTGCAGGCTGCAGAAGACGGTCCTACAAGATCTTTCTACTTAAGGATAAATCAGAAAGGCAATCTTCCAAGTACAGACAATTGTCCAACCGACAGTTGCCATATTGAGTAAAAGACAAACCTAGCCGTTTTGACCTACACACTGGAAGACTAGACCACCAGGTCTGAAGACTAGACCGCCAGGTCTGAATCAATGAACCTCTTCTCAACCAATCATATTCAAGGAAATGAAATGTGACCGTTGACACATTTCACCTATAAAAGAAGGAGCTGAAGAGGAATAAATGCGGGTTACAAGTTCTGAATTTTCTACAGCCTAAATAAAAAGATTGTGTTTTATCTCTAGAAAGCTTAAGCGCTTATTTGAAGTGTAATTCTATAATTTCGGTTGAAATTGTACGAGTGTCATCGAGCAGGAAATAAGTCTCGATCAGATTGTGTTTGTATTCCTTAGTGAATATCCTTCTCGCGGTTTCGAGAGGAAGGGGTGGCGTAGGAGTTTTATCTCCGAACATCCATAAAAACTTGTCTTGTTATTTACTTTCCGCATGCTTTATTTTCTAACCGATCTGCACTAACCTACTAATACCGCCTCAACCGATTCAACATCATCAAAACCGAATTACTAAGCTCTAAAACCGACCCAGCAATCTACAAACCTGTCTTATTCAAATCTGGTCCTGCCTATCTCGTGTGTGTGCTGCTTCAACCTGAAACAAACCACTTCCGCGCTTGGACTTTATTCAAGGGTTTGTGACAGTTTGTGTAGTATTGAAACCTCGGTATTAATCTTTAATCGGATTAATCACCAACTTTTGAGTAAGACGCGATAACCGACCAACCCCGGTCCCCCAGCCGCGACCTAGATCCTAACATAATCATACCGTTGTTAAATGAAAAATAAATTTATTCTTATTTGTTGTTTCACTAGTTATATTTTATTTTATGTTATATTAAATAAATATAATTTAGTTTACTTTGTTAAATGTTATGTTAATATAATTATATAGTCTTGATATTTATTTAAACTTTTATTTTATTTTGGGTGCCCCTTTTGATTGTTGTCCGTATTGGTGGGTTTTCCACCAACAAAACCATGGATCTTCTTAGAAATCAAATCTGTGACAATTCAGTTCAAAAATTGTCTATGAAGAACAACAAATTTATCAAAACTGAAATAGCACACAAAACAATAACAACACAAAATACGTGGTTCGTTCAAAATCGACCTACGTCGATATGATGAATAAGTTTTACTAAATCAAAAAAATGTCAATAGTAGAAACTTACATACCCTACCTCTCAAATGAAGTAAGTGATTACTCTAGGAATTAATGTGATACACCACAATTAAAAATATCCCCTATCATTGATCTAAATCAACCAAAGAACAAGAAGGAATTAAAAAAACCCTAGATCTGTTCACCATTTCCAACTTTCTATGTCTTAATAGAAAAATACCAAAATTATATTTATACCCCTAACATATTTTCATAATAGAAAACTCTAACCTGTTTACTTACCCAAAAATTAAAACTTGATTGTAATGGCAAGGAACACCTAAACTATTTTACCCCTTTTGAGCCATTTTCCACTCAATAATATAAACATTCATCAATGTGATGCCCCTTTCACCTCAACAAATTTTTTTGTCCATAAATGACCAATTTCAGGACTCAAAATAACCGTTTCGGGATATTTTTAATTTTTTCTTTCCTACCTACATGCGTTTCGGGACCCGAAATTAGTGTTTCGGGATATTGTTAATTTTTTCTCTCTTACCCACGTGCATTTCAGGATATTTTTAAAATTTTCTCTCTCCTACCCATATGACATGCCACGACGATTCGTGAACTTACTTTTTCTCTGAAATTTTCATTGAGTTTATCATTTATATATATATATACATGTAAATAATATTATTTATTCTTGAAAAGGGAAAGGGAAAGGAACAAAAAAAAATATATAAAAAATTGAAATGATCAAAACGTTTTTTTTAATTAAGTGAGTAGATTTTATTTTTGTGTCATTGTTCTTACACATGAATTTATATGCATTTTGCGAGTTTTTTTGTTGGGAAAAATAACTTAACGTTATTTCATTAAAAATTCCCAAAAAAAATAAATACAAATGAGTTTCTGTATTTTCTTAGACAAGCCTAGAAAAATTTAGTTCGTAATAGTCTGAAACAAATGAATTACACAACACACACAAAATTGAAAGCATTTATCTAACTAAGACATTTTTCGTTCTCGTGACTTCTTTGAATGTGATTTTCCAGTTCCATCTTAGTTTCTAGTTTTGCTCAGTCATGGGTACTCATCTCAACGTTTGTAGATTTGTGCTGTTGTCGAATACTATGTCTTCCCATGTCTCCTCTACACTTCTTCTTATTCTTGAGTGCACCATTTCGTTCCTTTCTCGCCATATGTGGTAGACGATTGTACATTTTAGAACGGAATGCGTGAGAATGACGCAAACAATAAAATGGACAGAGATTCAACGTGGTTCACCAAGATATAACTTGGTTACGTCTACCTAGAATAGAGAGATTATTATTGAGAAGATTGTTTTACATAAATGATATAACAAACTAGGGTTATAACACGAGTTTATATAACACTCGGTCCCCTGAAACCATAATACATAAACCCTAACAAATAGAGAATTTGGGTCGGCCATTAATAAGGTCCAACTATTCAAGTATATTCAACAAATCTCCACCTTAACTTGAATTCTCTCAGATGTCCCAGGTGCATTAATCAATGCTCAAATCTCCCAAATACATTCGTCAATGTCAGATGGCCTAGATGCACTTGCTGGTTCGGATGGCCCAGATGCACTCGCCGGTGCCATATGGCCCAGATGCACTCACTAGTGTCGGATGGCCCAAATGCATTTGGCGGTGCCAGATGGCCCAGATGTATTAGTCAATACTAGATGGCCCAGATGCATTCATCAATACCAGATGGCCTAGATGCATTAGTCAATGCCCAGATGCATTAGTCAATGCCAGATGACCCAGATGCATTAGTCAATGCCCAGATGGATCAATCTTCTCTATCTCTCTCTCTTCTAAAGTTGCCCCTAAGGCAACTAACAGTTTCTGACGTTAAGCAAGTCCAAACAATGTTGGAACTTGCTATGAGGAACTAGCTTGGTGAACGTATCAGCAAGATTGTCAGAAGTTCCTACCTTTTTCACCTTTATCCTCTTCTTAGTCCTTAGAAAATGATATCGCACGTCAATATGCTTAGTTTGTTCATGATGAACTTGATCTTTGGCTAAGAATATATCACTCAAACTATCACAGAAGACAGTTGCTTGATCCTAATGTAGGCCCAGATCACTAATTAGTCCTTTCATCTATATTCCCTCTTTAGCAGCTTCTGTTAATGCCATTTACTCTACTTTTGTTATAGATAGAGTCACAGTAGGTTGCAGAGTCGCTTTCCAACTAACAACTAAGCCCCCAAGAGTAAATACATAACCAGTCATAGATCTCCTACTATCAACGTCTCCAGCATAATCAGAATTTGAATACTCAGTAATCAGACATTGTGTATCACCTTCATATATGAGACCAACATTAAAAAGTTCCCCATAGATACCTGAATATCCTCTTCACAGTTTGTCAATGCTCCTTCCTTAGTTGTACCATAAATCTGCTCACAACACTCATTGACTGTGCCAGATCTGGTCTTGTACAAACCATATCATACATCAAACTCCATATTGCACTAGAATAAGGAACTCGAGTCATATACTTTTTCTCTTCATCTTTCTTCTCAATGTAACCTTTTTATGATAAGAAAAGTTTCTTCTGGCCTCTATCTCTAAGAATCTTCTTGTACAGTTTATTCATCTTTCATCTCAAACTCAACATTTAGAAGATTTTTTAGCTTCTGGACATCTATTTTTTTCATTGCTGCTACTAACATGTCATCTACATACAGGACTAGGTATATGAATGAGTCATCCTTCAACTTGTTGTAGTACACACAAAAGTCATATGCACTCCTCTTGTAGTTAAGAGATATCATAAAGTTGTCAAACCTCTTATACCACTGCCTTGGAGACTATTTAAGTCCGTATAAAGACTTCTTCAACTTGCAAACATATTTTTCCTTTCCTGGAACTTGGAAACCTTCTGGATGAGTCATGTATATTTCTTCCTCTAACTCTCCATGTAGAAAGGTTGTTTTCACATCAAGTTGTTCAAGCTCCAAATCCTGATGTGTCACTATTGCTAGTAACATCCTAATAGAAGTATGTTTGATTACTGGTGAGAAAATTTCGTTATAGTCTACTCCCTCCTTCTGATTGAACCCCCTTGCAATAACTCGAGCCTTAAACTTGAATCCTTCAACAGCTATTATACCTTCCTTTTTCTTGAAAACCCATTTGCATGTAATAACCTTTCTCCCTATAGGCAAAGAGACTAACTCCCAAGTATGATTTTTATGAAGTGATTCCATCTCATCTCCCATTGTTGTCAACCACTACGCAACTTCAAGCCCGGACACCGCTTCTTTGTAAGTGGATGGTACAGACGTATTTACTTCCTCCTCAGCAACCTATAGTGCATAACCAACCATATTTTTATAATCGTATCTCTAAGGTGATCTAACTCCATTCCTCCTTAACCGATCTTCCGCTACACTCTCATGAATAACTTCAGACGGTTGAAAATCTAATTGTTCAGACTCTGGCAGCTGACCCTCAACGTGGGGTTCTTTTTCCTTTTGTAAAGTAGTTTCTAACTCCACCTGTTTGTTAGCACTACTACTTTCTACTACAGATTTCTCAATAGAGTTAAGTATCAAGTTCTCATCAAAGATGACGTTTCTACTTAGAATAACTCTTTTTTCAGATGGAGACCATATATTGTATCCTTTTACACCATCTCCATAGCCCAAAAATACTCTTTTCTTCGCTCTTGGCTCTATTTTATCGTCATTGACATGATAATAAACTGTGAAACCAAAGACTTTTAGACCCGAGTAATCAACATATTTTCCAGACCATACCTCATAAGGTGTTTTGTAGTTAATCCTGGTGTGAGGCCCATGATTTATTAAATAACATGATGTAGTCACCGCCGCTGCCCAAATTTTTTTATCAAGCTTTGCATTAAAGAGCATGCACCTTGCTCTTTCTAGTAATGTCTAATTCATTCTTTCATCTATTTCTGCTGTGGCGTATGCCTTACCGTGTGATGTCGAGCAATCCCTGCATCCTTGCAGAACTGATTGAAATCAAATTAACAAAACTCCAGACCATTGTTAGTTCGCAACCTTTTGATTTTCTTTCCAGTTTGATTTTCCATCAGCGTTTTTCATTCTTTGAAGTATCTAAAGGCTTCTCCTTTATTTCTCATGACAAACAACCAAATCATCTTTGAGAAATCATCAATAATTGTCAAGAAGTATCTCTGACCTCTAATAGATTCAACGTTAGCTGGACCCCAACAATCTGGATGGATATAATCAAGTGTGTCTTTTGTCGTGTGAATAGCCTATGGAAACTTGTTGCGATGTAGTTTCCTAAAAACATAATGCTCACAGAAGTCAAGACTCGTGATCTTGTGACCTCCAAGAAGATCCTCCTTTGCTAGAATTTGCATCCCCCTTTCACTCATATGACCAAGCCTCATATGCCAAAGTTTAGTCATATCATCCTTGTGAATCTCTGAGGATTCAACAAAAACAGAACCCGAGGCAGTAGAACCTTGCAAAAAATATAAAGTGTCATTCTTGACACCTTTCAGAATAACATCAGGACCCTTGTAGACATTCAAAACTCCACTTTCACCGTTGAACCAAAATCCTTTACAATCTAACATACTTAAAAATATCATGTTCTTAGTGATAAGTGGAACATGTCTAACCTCATTTAGTGTACAGAATCTACCATCGTGTGTCCTGATCTTGATTGAGCCAATTCCAACTGCCTTACAAATAGAACTATTAGCTATAGAAACACTACCACCATCTATCTGTTTGTAGGATTCAAACCACTCTCTTCGAGGACAAATATGATACGAAGCTCCAGAATCAAGAACCCATGCATCAGTTTAATGGGTATGACCATCTACCACTAGAGCAATGTCATCATCAGATAATATATTATCTTCTGCAACAGCTGCAGAACTAGAGTCAAATTTATGTGGATTCTTCTTCAAAGGGCATTAATTCATCCAATGTCCTTTCTCTTTGTAGTAATTGCAGATATCAGTCGGCTTATGACCCTTTAAGGTAAACGACTTGTCGCGTTTCTTCTCTTTCCCTTGCCCATTATTTCCGTTGGTAAACAACCCTGAAGCTTGACAATCTGTAATTGTACTAGACGCCATATGACGTAGATCCCTTGAATGAAGGGCAGACCTAACATCTTCCAGACTTACTATATCTTTCCCAACAATGAAAGACTGGACAAAATTTTCTTATGATGGAGGCAAAGATACTAACAAGATTAATGCAGCATCTTCATCATCAACCTTAACATCAATATTTCTTAATTCTAACATAATAGAATTTAATTTATCTAGGCGTTCTCTGATTTTCATACCTTCCTGCATTCGTAGAGTGAACAAAAGTTGCTTCAGAAGCAACTTGTTGGTGAGTGACTTTTTCATATAGAGACTCTCCAACTTCAACCATAACCCAGTGGCCTTCTCCTCCTCTAAGACCTCGATGATAACATCGTCTTCAAGACACAACATTATTGTTGAATGCGCCTTCTCCTCCAGAATGGCCATCTCAACGGTTATATCTGCTCCTGATGACACTTTCAGTGCCCCCATAGGCCCTGTTGTTTCAACAAAGCCCGCATCTTGATCTGCCATATGATAAAACTGTTACTCCTTGTGAACTTGTCGATTTTAATGTTCACTGTTGCCATCTCAGTTGAAGAATAAACAATCAAGTAGCCTGAAGCTCTGATACTAGTTTGTTAGAATGGAACGCGTGAGAATGACGTAAACAATAAAAAGGACAAAGATTTAACGTGGTTCACCAAGATAGAACTTGGCTACGTCCACCCAGAAGAGAGAGATTATTATTGAGAATATTATTTTACAGAGATGATATAACAAACTAAGGTTATAACACGAGTTTATATAACACTCGGTCCCCTGAAACACTAATACAGAAACCCTAACAAATAGAGAATTTGGGTCGTCCCATTAAGAAGGCCCAACTATTCAAGTCTATTCAACAGTACCGAAGTCGCTTTTGAAAACACTTGACTTGAAACTTTTTCCCTTTACTTTGTGTCTAGCTTCCTTTTTTATCTCTTTACATTCTGTATCCCATTGTAAGTCACTGAGATGAATTTGGACCCACATCAAAATGTTATAAAAGATAAGTTATGGTTGTAATTGTACCAATATTCAAAGATGGCCGGTTAGATAGCAGGAGTTAAGAGACGGAGTTGAAGTTTTGATTCCTATGGATATTAAGATGGTTGAAATGGTAGTAAACAAAAGAAATTAATGGATCTTTACAAATTAAGGTAAAACAATCCCCGTATTGAATAAGAACCACATTGTTGATAGAATCTTACAAGAATATATATTTTCTCCAAAAATTGGAGTGCCTAGTCTTATGGGTCGTCCATGTTGCTCTAACAATGCATAAATCCAAATTGTTAGGAAGACCATAAATGTATTTACATTCTTTCACACCTTCAATTTTGCTTGCAAGAATTTCATTGAGATAAGGATAAAAAAAGTAAAACTGAATCTTTTACCTTAAGTTCCTAAGTCTTACTTAATGGTAGGAGATAAAGCTACGTTAATAAGAAGTTTTAAGTGTAACAACAAAAATTGATCCTTTTTCTAAGTTATACCCTATAACTTATACTTCTCTTGAGCCTCGATTGAGAAACAAGTTAAAATGGTAGGCTTGGCTAAAGTACATTTAGATTTGTCGATTTTAGATAAGATTTGACTTTTTTAGAGTCACCACCTAGTTATTCTTCGAGAAATTAGGAAATAAAAATATTGTGCGTTTTCAAATGCATAAATTTTTTTCTTATTCAATTATTGGTTACACGTGATAAAGAGCTTTAGAATTATGTCTTAGGCGTCCGTGAGATGATGGTCTCTATTTAAACTATTGGTCATTTAAAATAATATTATTTTACAAATTATTTATTTTATCATAAAATATTCATCTAAAGATGAATCTAAACCTAAACATGTGCATAGTTTTGATATAATCTATTCCCAAGGCATGCGTTTACGTTATTAATAGGGTACTAAGCCTAAATATTTTAGAAATTTACAAATATGTATAGGAGAGAAGCAAAATTCGAGAAATGGTACATATAAAAGGAATAAAGCGATAGTTTACAAATAAAATTAAATTCAAATAAATTGTAATTCAAAATATATTTTTTTGAGTTAGATATAATATTTTTTGGTATACTACATTTTTGATGGTTTTTTTAGTTAATGAAAGCATTTAGAAAAAAAAAATCAAACGGAACAAACAAACTAGTCCTTAGTCTAGCTGATGGGTGATGTGGCGGAAGGATCTGGGTAGCGGTCGGTTCGGGCATGGAGTGGAGAATGGGTGCATGGACATGAGTAAGTAAACGAGTCTGAAGCCCGTCCGAAGGGTGATGCAACCAATGCATTTGTATAGAGCCTCACTTTTCAGGGTCTCAAATTTTTATTATATAATTTTATTAATTATATATGATAAATATAAAAATAATTCTCACTCAAACGTATGTATTTATACAACTAGCTCACTTAAACATATATGTCATTTAAACATACCTACTATAAAAATATGCTCATTTAGCCTCTTTTAGTAAATTATAGTTAATTTTTTATTTTTTTATTATATATTTTTAATTAAATATTCATATATTTTCTCTCTTTTTTTTTTATTAATTAAATGAGTTAAATTTATTTCATTCCTAAATTTTTTATTATTTTAAAATTAGTTTTTTTTATTTACCTTTTTTTTTTATCAGTTTTTATTTTTCTTAATTCTTAAATTTTCATTTTTTTTAAATTTAAACAATTTATATTTGAATTTTGTATTTTACTGTAATATTTTTGTGAAAGATTTCTTTCTTATTTAATTTAATATGAATAAAAATAAAATTAATAATTTTTTATTTAATTTTTAATTCATGACTTATAGTAGTAGAAAAGAAAATTGTTTTGTCTAATCTTTTAGTATTACCCTTTTTTTGTTCGATAAATAAAGTGTTATTATTATTCAATTCTAAATTCTTAATTAATTTATTTTTGTATTAAAAAAATTTTAAAGTTGAAAGAATAAGTTATTGTTATATTCAAAAATTGGTTGGGACTAAAGAAATATAAAATTAAAATAATTAATTATGAATTCTCATTCATATATATATATAATAATTACTCGTATAAAACAATAAATTTTTTATGAAAAAGATAAAAATAAAGAGTTCATTAATTAATAAAAAAATAGAGAAAATATATTATTATTTAATTAATATAAATTAAAAATTAAAATTAATTATGATTTATTAAAAGAGGCTAAATAAGTCTATTTTTGATAATACTACAAAGGTTTAAATGACATTTTATTAGTACATACGTCTAAGTGAACTAGTTGTATAAGGTGGTGTTTGATAACTTAACTTATCACTTAATTTAATATATTAAGAACTTATTTAAAATAAGCCTGTTTGATAACACATCTTTATAACCACTTATTTTTATAGACTTCAGTGGAAACAGGTTAAAAATAATAAGCTAAAATAGGAAGCTTATTTTAAAAGTCAAAAAATTACTAAAAACAGAACTTTAAAAATAAAAAAGCAAAAACCTCTTTACCCTTTGAATTTTAATAAAATTACCTACTATATAAATTGAATTATTAGGTTTATCTTTCATTATGTTTATCTCTTTTTCTCTCTTCTCTATCTTCTCTCTCGACACGGCGCACAAAAGAGTTTCTTCAATGCAATTCGTCAAAGGCAAAGAGAGAAGCAGGAACAAAATCAGCAAGCGGCGGAGGGTCGGGAGATCTGGGTTTGATTGAGCTTAGGAAAGCGTCGGAGGGAGAAAGGTTTATATTAGGGCTAATTGATTAACGATCTCCCGATCTATTATATTTATCTTCACTCAATCAAGTAAGTTTTACTTTCTCTAATCTTCTAGATGTTCTTTATTAAATTGATCTTGATATGAATGTCTATAATATGAAATTATATGTTTTTTCTGTTTCAAACCCTGCCTTATTTGATTACATAATTTTTCTGCTAGATTCATTTGTTAACTGTTATATTGTTGGTATAGATTAAGAAAAGAGTAAGAACTGGAGACGATAGATTTAGGGACATTCATTATTTTTATGCCTGGAAGGTGTTTGGTATAATGCATGAAGATTCATTTTTTTTGTGCCTGCAAGGTATTTGATATAATGCATCTGTAGAGAACTGAACCTACTTTATTTGTAGACAGTTATATTGTTGTTGGTATAGATTAAAAAAAGAGTAAGAACTGAAGAAGATAGATTTAGGGACATTCATTCTTTTTATGCATGTAAGGTGTTTGATATAATGCATCTGAAGATTCATTTTTTTTGTGCCTGCAAAGTATTTGATATATAATGCATCCGAAGAGAACTGAACCTACTTTATTTGTAGACAATATCTGAAACTGATATTATTTGTAGATCAGAAATCAATACTCCTTTATGATTATAAGAGAATATATATGTATTCATTTGTTTTGGACAATTTAATAGAATTTAGACAATTTAAGATAAAGTACAAGTGCAAATTGATCATGTTTTACCATCTTTTTTTTACTTTTTTCTAATCTACTTTTTTCTAAGTTAGAGACATTTCTAATAAAATACTGATTTAGATTCTTATTAGATACTTATTTTCTTATTTATTTATTTCATTAATATAATCATAAATATATCTTATATTGTACATATTTGTTGATAGGTTATTACAAATAAAATGGCTGATAATATGCAGAGAGCAAATTGGAAAGATCCTGAACTTTTAAAATTATATTTAGATGCTGAATATATCCCAATAATTGTCTACAAATAAAGTAGGTTCAGTACTCTTCAGATGCATTATATCAAATACCTTGCAGGCACAAAAAAAAAATCTTTAAATGCATTATATCAAACACCTTGCAGGCATAAAAAGAATGAATGTCCTAAATCTATCTTTTTTAGTTCTTACTCTTTTCTTAATCTATACCAACAACAATATAACAGTTAACAAATGAAAAAAACACTAAATCAAATAATATAACAAAAAAAATATATAATCAAATAAGGCAGGGTTTGAAACAGAAAAAACATATAATTTCATATTATAGACATTCATATCAAGATCAATCTAATAAAGAACATCTAGAAGATTAGAGAAAGTAACACTAACTTGATTCAGCGAAGATAAATATGATAGATCGGGAGATCGATAATCAATTAGCACTAATATAAATCTTTCTCCCTCCGACGCTTTCCTAAGCTCAATCAAGCCCAGATCTCCCGACCCTCTGCCGCTTGCTGATCTTGTTCCTGCTTATCTCTTTTCCTTAGACGAATTGCAATGAAGAAACTCTTCTGTGCGCCGTGCCGTCGAGAGAGAAGAGAGAGAAGAGAGAAGAAAGAGACGAACATAATGAAAGTTAAAACCTAATAATTCAATATATAGTATGTAATTTTATTAAAATTCTAAGGGTAAAAAGGTCTTTTGCATTTTTATTTTAATAAATTTCGTGTTTAGTATTTTTTGACTTTTAAAATAAGCTTCCTATTTTAGCTTATTATTTTTAACATGTTTCTACTGAAGTCTATAAAAATAAGTGGTTATAAAGATGTGTTATCAAACAAGTTTATTTTAAATAAGTTCTTAATATATTAAATTAAATGATAAGTTAAGTTATCAAACACTGAGACTAAAATTGTCATTATGGTGGTATTCTTAATTTAAAATGTTGGAGGTGTACAACACGCTCTCTCCACAATCATCTACAAATAGATAATTTCTTTTTCCTAATTTATTTATACATTTTATATGAGTTTCTCTCTCCTAATTTATTTATACATCTTATATGAATTTCTCTTTTTTATCATAATTACATATCTATAATTACTAATTTATATTTCCCATCATAATTATTAATTTATCTTTTCTAATTTTTATTTTATTTTATCCTTTATATAAATATATTCTTTTTCTTCATTAATTTTATATAAATATATATTTTTTTTAACACAAATTATATAAAATATATATTATCTTATTAATAAATAAATATTTATTTTTATATTATTTTTATGTGTAATATACATAATAATATTCTTCGATGATATTTGTTAGGTAATTTCTTCGCTCCTTTGGGATTCCCATATTTGAGGCATTATACCATTTCTCGAGATAGCCGATGTAAGGATTGTGGTAAATTGGTTTATCTATGGAAATAGCGCTTCCCGTATAAAGGGGGCATGCTATCACGACGAAAATGTTTGAAAATGTCGTGAGTATAGTAAGAAGTGACCCATTCCAAACCAATGAATGAAATCATTGGTTTGTCGTCCATTATGTAGGCCATTTTCTTGATAGGGTACCATGGGAAAAATTCTCTAATAGAATAATCGTTCTATATGAGACGCTCGGGTATGGCTTTTCTCATCCTTCGATATTGGAGAGTATGACCCATGGAGTCACCAAGGACCATCGGTGGGAGGCGTTTGAGTTTATCGAGAATCCAAACATAAAGTATTATAGGTGAGCCTCTTTTGTTCATGGTGGAAGATATATATGATTTATTTAATCACATCAGTATTTGTATTATGATGAGACCTGAGGGTATTTGTTTCCTCTACGTAGATGATAGACTGCCTCTAAGATTTTAGAAGATGGTTTATTACTTGACGGGACCAGTACGAAATGAGTTAGTAGTACAGTTACTATCATCATTGACAAGCCTAGGGTTAGAGGAATTTCTCCATTTTTGGAAATCGATGGTAGCCATCTTCATGATGCTTTCAGATGTTGTTTTAGTATATATTTATTCGTGTTGCATCAGTTTTCTTAAGGACATCGATTCTACAAAGGGTTTAGGATGTAGAATATTTTTGTTGTCGATCGTTAAGATAGCCTTGGATTCCTCAATATTATGGCACATTTGTTGTCGATCGTTAAGATAGGGGTTAACCCATAAATCCTATGATTCTACCCATTTCCATGGAAGTTGTCGATCCAAGGGATTAAAGCGATTTTGTCCAATATAGACATTGTCTACAATGGGACGTATAAAACAGTTTACAAAATGTTGTTGTTTTGAAAAAAAAACATACTCACATATGTTCATTTATCTATAGATGCATAGAGAAAATACATATATAGTAGTCATGTAATTGTTTAGTGACGAGATTTAGTTATTTGGGCACGTCAAACAACCAACTTGGATTTAGAGTATCCGGGATTTTTGTGTTATGGTGAATCATAAGAGAGTATTACGCACCGATAGTGGAAGGGGTTAACCTAAACATAAACCGGGGAGTATCAACTATATCAAGAATTTTCCCTCATCTCCACAATGGCTATGTGTTATTGGACGGTTATTACCAAAGAGAATGGTCGATCCTAGGCATTATTGGTTAAACTCTCGCAACATTGCTCAGTTTGTAACAAGTTATTGTTCCTCATCGACAATCTTTTCACATAATTGTAGAAGTACCAACATTCTATCGTGTACTTTTTAAAATAATTAAGGTTGTGTAACCTTTATAGGTCCGGTCATTTATTAGATTAAAATTCTATGCATCTTTCGGATGATATACCTTTTAGATGTGTCTATTAATTTTAAAACGTAATAAAAATGTTATTTAATAGACAAGTTTTTATGTTTTTGAGTTCAACAATTTAATCCCCAGCAGAGTCGCTAGAAAGTTGTAACCCTCGGAAAACCTAAAAGTTCAAAAAATTTCAACATCGGTTTGCGTGTTGAGAATCATTTTAATAAAATATTATTTTAAAAGATTTATAAAAATATGTTCTCACGTTTTAAAATTAATTACAACAATAATTAATCTTTTTGATCAAATTTAAATAATCTTTTAGGTTTAGGATAATCAAATCATAATTTGATTAAAAGAAATATGTATTTTAAATTAATTAAAAATAATTAATTTAAAAGTTTATTTATTTGATTAAATAGTCGTCAATTGAATTTTAATTTAAAATAAATCAAATGTTTTGTATACGTATACAAACGTATATTTGATCGGAGATTCTTTTAAATTCGGTGTTTGGTGATACTCAGGAAATGCTTTCGTAATATATTCTCCGTACCCATTAAAGAATGGTCTCTACTTTATAAAATCTTGAATTTTGAAAATTTAGTTTTATTACGTTTTATTTACCCAATTATTTTTCAAGTCCTAGACTTGTACATGTTTTTCTTTCATTTAAAATTGTAAAATAATATTTAAATGTTGTTACATGTGATTGTTATCGATAATTGTTAAGGAAAATACTTGAAAATATCAATTTAAGGCATTAGGATTTAAAAATAAGTCCCAAATAGACCCTTATCAAAATATTATTTGTGAAAATATTCTAAAAATATTTTAAAGTTGTTTTCTAATTTTTTATTTTTAGAAAATTGAAATTAAAAATCTCAAACAAACGGGGATCGGTTCTCTCGGTCGAGAGTTAAAACCCCTCGGTCCAAGGTCGAGATCTCTCGATCAGCTGCAAGGAACTCTCGGTCGAGGTGTGGGAAGCTCTCATTCTAGACTATGAATCCTCGGTCGGGTGCGGGAGCTCTTGGACGAGGTGTGGGAAGCTCTCTGTCCTGGGCTAGGTATCCTCGATTGGGTGTAGAGAGCTCTTGGTAGAGGTGCAAAAAACTCTCGGTCCTTGGCTAGAAATTCTCGGTCGGGTGCGGGGAGCTTTTAGTCAAGATACGAGAAGCTCTCGATCCTGGCTAGAAATCATTAGTCAGGTGTAGGGGAGGGTTAGATTTCCTCAGTCGGAAATCAAACCCAAGTTGAGACCTTAGTCGGATGTCAAAAATATCAAACAAAAGGTTTGATTATTTTAACTAGGGTCATAATCCTTTGATCTAAATGCATGAAAAGCTTCGTCTAGTCCCAAGGATCATTTATAACATCATCTCGATGCATCATTCGATCGGGATGATATTTCATACAAATCAACCAGTTTTAAGACAAAAAATGTGTTTTTTTATTTTTTATTTTTAATGAAGTGTAAAGATCTTACTAATAGTTTTCTTATACCTCATAGGATCGAATGAATCCAAAACATGAACACTAGTTGTTTATTTTAACCAATTCAAGAACTAAATTTTAAATTTTATAAAAAAATTATTTTTGATAACACACGATCGAGATTGCTTGGAATTGGTCTGGATATGCTCTTAACAATATTATAAACATGTTAGAAAGGTTTTTGGGTCGCTGTACTTGAGCTATAACACAACAACAGAAACCCGACTTTAAAAATTTTCAAAATCAAATTTGGGTACTTTTGATTTAGATCGATTGATTAAATTTTTTGATAGAAAGATTGTAAATGATCTTAGGATCGTTTTTCAATCAAGAAATTGAGCAATCAAGTAGTATATAAAACTGGTCAAATTTAAATGTAAAAATCTGAATTTGAATTAATAAATTGAATTACAATATGATTGAAAGCTTATTATGAATTGGAGAACACTCCTGAACTCTTTTAGAAGCATCATGAATACCCAGATCCGAGCTTTATAACCTTATACAAAGAATCAAAATTTTCAAGTAAAGCTTGAAAATTTTAATGACGAATTCTTTGTGGGATTGATTGAGGGCTCGGGATTTTAATTCTTATCTTCATTTTCCTAAGGGGGTGTTTATAGTCCCCTTAGGTCGGTTGATCAATCAAGTGGATCAAATTTCAGACAAAACACCATTAATGGCTTTTTTTTGTTATTTATCCAATTGATCAATATAAGCAATGATGAAATGTATGATTGTAGGTGAAATGATCGTCATTTTAGGGTGATCATTTCATCTTTCGAATTAGCTAATTTGGTTGAGTATCGAGTTTCACTTTTGAAAAATCAAAAGTTTCGACCGATCATCAAGGTTGTTCGCCATGAGGAAGAAGACAAATCAAAACGGAAACAATATTGTTTTGGGCTGAAATGTGAATGCATGGGTGTTGGGCGTTCCATCAGCGGTCTGTTACATCTGGGCTAATGGAATTTAGGCGGCGTTAGTTGTTCTGATGCTTCGCGAACGAGCGACTCTTCCGTTGCAGAAGGGTACGCGACTAACTATTGGGCATTAGATGTTTTCCATCGCTCATCCGACGGTTGTGTGGTTTGTTGTATCGATTCTTCTTGATTTCAACTATAGCAGATCCTATCCCTTGTTCAGCCTTGTAGCTTGTTTAAAATTAATTTTTTCAATCTTTTTTGCTCCTTTTTTGACCTACAAAATATTTTAAATAGACATAACATTTATTTTGCCTATTTATTTTATATTTTTTGGGTTTTTATAATATTTTATTTGGAATGAAATGAATATAACATTTATCCTAAATTATTTATTTTAATTTATTTTGACCACTTTTATGTATTCTCCATATCGGAAGTACGATAGGTATTCTCCATATTTTATGTATTTTTGGAGAATCTCGTACCAAGGTTTGGTAGAGGTTTCACAAGAAGCGATTTTTTCCTTGTCGAAGACAGGTTCCTACTTTTATCGAATCTTGAGTGATTTGATTTTGATTCCTTCAGAAATTTGCGTCATAGATGTGAGGGTAGCCAATGAGTCTGCGAAGCGTTTTTGGTTTCTCAAAGCATGGACAAATATTACTTGGTCGAATTTGTCAATTAATTTGGTTAGGTATGCATGGTAGGGTTTTAGATTTTTCCCTTTTACTTTCCACATGTCAATAGCTTAGGATATAACTAAATCTGAGTCACCAATTACCTCCAAATTAGTGGCTCCTCTTTTGTATGTTAATTTTAGGTCCGAGGGGCATGTCTCGTATTCGGCCTCATTGTTGGTGACAGGATATTCGAGTTAAATATATATCAGGTTGTAAGTACCTTTAGGGTCAATTAATAAAACTCTAATTCTTTAGTCTTATTTGCTCAAACCTCCTTCAAACATTAACCTCCATGTGTTTGATGTGACAATCATAATTCCATCATCGAGAAACTAATCTCATCTTCTAGCTCAACGTCTATTGGTTGTTCGGCTAGGAAGTTAGTGACAACGCGTCCTTTTATGAATTTTATGGAATGGAGGTTATCATGTTGGGGTTATATTAGCTTTCTAATTAAAAGGAAAATTAAATTGATAAGTTCATTTTTAAATTACTATTATTTTGGACTAATCCTTATATTTTAAATATCATGCTTAAGTTGTTTATCAAATAAAACCTTAATCCTTGCAAAATGGGTCCACCTTAAAAATATTTTGGAGTTAATCTGCAATTTTTATAAGTAATTATTTTCAAAGTTGAATTACAGATGTTATTATTGATTTCTAGTCCAATTTCAAATTCAGATCCAACTTAATAAATGTTTTTTAAAAAATAAATAATTTAACCAGCCAAAAACCAGTTTGTAACTAACTTCAGTTATTCCCTGAAATGTTATAAAAAAAAAAAGAAGTATCTAAAGAAAATTATAATAAATATTTCAATACTACATAAAATATAACAATGTAACTTAAAAATAAGAAAGATATTTTTTTCCAAACATCAGGGCCGGCCAATATTTTGCCTTATAAGGTAGGTAGGTGCTTTGGATAGAAATCAACATGATTATTAACATTACTTTGTTTCTACTTATATAATCTTTGGCTCGTAAAAGAGTTAAAAAACACACACACAGATGTGAAATTGATAAATCATCATTAACATTTGTGAACAAATAAGTAAACATGTGAAATAGAAATCACAGTTTCATCAAACACCACTTCCCCCTATTGTCTCCCCACTTAGATTAGCTCCTAAAAGATCATACAAATACAATACAATCCAAACAACAACCATTGACATACAACTATGCTTTACCATTTGGTTTTGGTGAATTTTGGGGAATCTTGTTATGAAAAGGTGATTGATGTGTTCCGTTAGGTATCGAAAGACTCCTCGGATGTCCCTGAGTTCTAACCACGTTTCTTCCATTTGGGCTTGAACCAATCCTGTCTGTTTGCATCGACTGAAAGTAGTACGAAGAACTAGCCATGTCTTTAAGATTCGGAAGTGGCTTCAACGCTTCAACAACTTCACTCATCAATGGCCTAGCTTTTGGATCCCGGCTAAGGCATCGAGCTGCTATATGTGTAGCCTTTTGGGCTCCTTTTACCGAAAAGTGACCTTCAAGCCTAGGGTCTATCAGTCGGTAAAATCTCCTCCTTTCATTTAGGAGTGGCCTAGCCCATTCTACCAAGTTGTGTTCTCCGTTTGGTCGGTTTTTGTCCATTGATCTTCTACCCGTCAGCATTTCCAGCAGGACCACACCAAAGCTATAGACATCGCTCTTTGATGTCAAATGTCCTTTCAAAAGAAACAAGATTAAAAAAGCAAATATGGCATTGTTTGATAAATGGCCTTTATCCCATCAATACAATCACTACGACAATCAAATCATCAACTAAAATACCAAATTACCCTTACATTACTTTTTATCATACTTTAATATGAAAAACAGGTGATATTTTAGTCATTTAGATGAAAGGGTTATTTCGATTTAATCCAATTAGCCCCTTATCCCTTCATCAATCACCTCATCAATCAAAATATTCAAATCACCAACTAAAATACCTTTTATTCTTTTATAACATTTTAAAATAAAAAAATAAAGAGATATTTTTAGACATTTAACCCAAATAATATCCACTTTTTTCATGAAACAATAATTTTTTTTAAAGGATAATACCATTTCATCGATCCATGATTTTTAAGAATATCACAAAAAAGATGGTGAAAACCTGTCAAAAAAAGTTTAGTACAAGTTATGACATATAAGATTATTTGTAAAAAAAAATATCAGATTATTCAAAATAAAATAAAACTACATCAAACAAGATCCAAATAATCCACACTTGCATCAAACAAGATTTTGTTTTTTTAAATCTGATTAAAAAACCTACTTCATACAATCTCTAAGACATCGAAACTCGTCGCAAAATTTATTGATACCTGTCATGACATATTCCGGGGCAGCATATCCATACGTTCCCATCACACGTGTAGAGACGTGGGTTTTATCCCCTTCAGGACCGTCTTTTGCAAGCCCAAAATCAGAAAGCTTGGCATTATATTCCTACATTTTACATAACAATCATTAGAAAAAAGAAGTTGATAAATTGGAAACAATGACTCCACTTTTCTTTTCTTCCTTATATACATACCGCATTTAATAGTATGTTAGAGGTCTTAAAATCTCGATATATGACTGGTCTTTCGGCTTCTTCGTGTAGAAAGGCTAGGCCTCTTGCAGCCCCAATCGCAATTCTCATTCGGATTGACCATGGTAACGGAAGCGACCCTGCATCATAATCATTATATTGTGACTAAATTTTACAAAATTATGGTCCTGTTTGATGTGATTATTTGGATTTAATCCAAACAAACCACTCTCACATAATCAATCATGATCAAATCATTAACTAAAACACCAAAATGTTTTTACTTCATTACTTATAACATTTTAAAACACTAAACACAAATGCTATTTTAGTTATTTAACTCAAATAAACCACTTTTAAATAAAACCAGTTTTTTCACAGAGAATGATATTTCGAAAAAGCCCTACATCAAACAAGCCCTATGAAATCCTTGTTGAAACTTATCATAGACGCAATTTCACATACAGGAGGGCATATTAGGAATTTTTGGTCTTCTTGCACAATGTAATATTCTCAGTTCCTTTATAATAGTCTAAAAGGATATATCTATTAATATTATTATAAGATAACAAGTCATAATCCCTTTCTACTAGTGAATCCTTGAAGAACTGGACAAAAAAATACTAAGTATGAAGCAATCTCAAGTAGACAGAAGAAAGACAATTAATGTCGGAAAATTAGTAATATGGATTTCAATGTGATGTGAATGAAAAACCTAAATCGGGAAGGAAAAGGGTAATAAGTAATATGTAACAGAAGTAGTAGGATATGTTAGTAACTTAGTAGTAGGATAGGGCTAGTAGGATAGTAGAAGATTATTGGCTTAAAAAAGTAAGAGTGTATTCTTTTGGGTAATGAATGAATAGTTATTAAATCAGGATTGTCTCCCCAGACATAGGCCATCCTAGATCTCAAGGCTGGTACCTAAAATAATAGGCTAAATGACGAGAGTTCACAGGTTCATTCGGAATTAGTAGTGAAAGAACACCCAGTTTTTGGTTTTTCAATATACGGGAATGCTTTTGGGTTCTTTCAAGTTAGATTGGTTATTCCCTTTCTCCATTCCTTTCTCTCTTACTCTTTTACTATTTCTCTTAATTTGTATCAAAAAAAGTTGCATCGCGGCAACTTTAATAATACATTTTTAACATTTAAAGAAAAAAACATCGCGTGGCAAAGACCAAGAGTCATCCTTCATTTGAATTAGCTTAAAGAAGCAATAACTTTTTTCAAATAGAAGTTATCTAGTATGACTAACATGTATAAATCAATGGAAAATTAAAGGTCGCAAATAGGAAAAGCAGATACGTACTCCGAAACAGGTGGTTCTCCAAACTTCCGCGAGGCATGAACTCATAGACCAGAAGTCTCTGGTCGTCCTCAATGCAGTAACCAATCAATTTAACCAAATTAGGATGGATGAGATCTCCAAGAAAACTCACTTCCGCCTGAGAAAAATAAAAGAGAGAGTCTTAGAGCAAACATAGTTATTTTCTTGATTTGATAGCGAATAAAGTTATATACACTGATTATTGTTTTGATTTGAAGTTATTGTCTTGATTTGAAGTGTACAAGTTTGTTTTTATTTGAAGTTATTGTCTTGAAAAGAGAAAGCCTTGGAGCTCAAACAAAGGTATTGTCTTGATTTGAAGTAAAACTGTTTTTTATTGGCAAAATTGTTATTAACTCCATTCCGAATCTAAATATTAATTTTCCTTTGAGAAACAACATCACAATTAATTTATTTCATATTTTGCTCCATCCATCAAAAATATCGTTGGAAGAGTAATTCTTTTTGAAAAAGGAAATATCATTAAACCCGCATAGAAATGCAAAAATCACATTGTTCAAAAGATTACAATCAATAGAGCTCATGATATCAAATGTTAGCGTGAAACAAAAAAAAAGAAGAAGCTCATTTTACTTCCTGAACTTGCATCAAAAGCTTGTTTTGCTCTATCAACTTACGACATGCTTGTTTTGCTTTCTAAACTTTTCAAACTAACTAAATTACTTCCCGTCATCAATTTTGGTTAACTCCGCTAATGTTTTTATATGCATTTATAAATCAGATACGCTTATATCTATCGCCAAACATAGTAAATCATCTAAAAGAAAAGCACAATAATAATAATAAAAGAAAAGGAAACTTGTTAGAAACATATTTTCAACCTCAAAAATCCCAATCCCTCTAATCATCTAACTTTGGAAGGGTAATTATGTACTCAATAAAAATAATTTTTTTTATACATAATTCAATTCTAAATGCAGCTTACTCCACAAATAGCTTTTAAACCATTCACAGCAGACATATGTCAACACAAAAAAGAAAAGAACAATAAGAATAATAAAAACCGACTCTTGTTAGAAACACATTTAGTGCTCTTTTGATGTAGGTTATAATTTGTTTTAATAATTCCATGTTTTGAAAGAAAAAAATCTTTGATGAAAAATAGATTATTTGGATTAAATGACTAAAATATCTCTTGTATTTAATATTTAAAATGTTATAAGAAATAAAGTGTAATTTAGTACGCTGGTTGATGATTTGATTGATGATGGATGTATAACCCTTCATCAAACAATGCCTTAGTCAACATCAACAATCCAAATCCCTCTAATCATCCAACTTTGGAAGGGTACTTATGTGTTTTAATAAAAATAAATTATAACAAAACTGAATTTTTTTAACATAATTTAATTTAAGATACAGATTACTTGACAAATAGCTTTCAAACCATGTGCAACTTTAGATAGAGCTTCCAAATGAAGCCAGTAAACGATAATACTAAGAACTAAATTGAAATTAAAAAAAAAAAGGCTTAAATGATGAAAAGTGAAAACAGAATCTAACCAGCCATTCTTTGTGACCCTGAAGCCCATCATGGTTAAGTGTCTTGACAGCAACAGTAAGCCCAGTACCAGGTTTCACTGGTGCTGTTCCATTCTCCTCAATCCACCCTTTGAATACACAACCAAAGCCACCTTCTCCGAGAAGACTCTCTGGTCTGAAATTCCTTGTTGCCATTTTAAGATCATTAAATCCGAATTTTAGAAGCCGGGAAGAAACTTTGAGCTCCTCTTCAAGTTTTGATGTGGATGAACTGCTCTCAGCAATACTAGTAGTTGTAGATGATACAACAGCTGGTGTAACTGGATTGTCTCGACTTGTATTATTCGTAGATTTGATTTCTAATGCCAAAAAAACAGTAATCACATCAAAATCAACAGAAGAAATAGAAACATATAATTTTACATTCTTCCAAATCAAGCAGCTATATTGGCCAATTTCAAATCAACAACATGAAACTAATAGTGCTTTCGATAAAACTAAAAATTAAGAGACGAATGGTGGATAATGATTATAAGTGTCGAATGAGTTAGGACTGGAATAAGTGTTGAATAAACGAAATGAGAAAAATCTAAACCACTTGGTATTTAAGTTGATTTGATAAAATGTGTAACTAATGTCAGAAAATTACTTATAGAATATTTTACCCTTATAACAAGATAATTTAGATTAGGTGACAAACACATATTTTCTTTACTTTTCTAATTGAAAAGAAACTCGTTTTGCGTTCTGAACTTGCATCAAATGCTCATTGCTTCCTAAATTTGCTCCACAGGCTTGTTATGTTTCCCGTTCTTTTAAAAATTACTCAAATTACTTTGTGATGTCATTTTTTATAAATTCGTACACAAGATTTACAGTTATTCTCAAATGTTATTCTATTCTAAAATACATAGCAAGAACTTAAAGAAGTTGACGAAAGAATGACAACAAGATATAATTTGAGCAATTTAAATAAGTTCCAAACAAAACAAATCAGATGCAAGTTATTGAATGAGCCTCTAATGCAAGTTTATAAACCATAATGAGCTTCTTCCCTTCCCAAAACCCTCTTCATATGCCAAATACCTATTACTACATGCTTCTATAATCCAATTTACAACACATCTATACTTTCTCACCATAAAGCTACATCTACCTCAAAAACAATAGCAGCAAATTGGATACCTTCAAATCCATAAGCAACTACCGAATCTAGCTACCGAATCCAAATATAACAAATGAATTTAGCTGGAAATTTGTTTTGGTCAAGACTTTGAATATTCAATCTGTATAATTTGTGAGAGAGTCCAGAGAAACTGAAATTGATGTATGGGTTGATAACAACTGAATCCAAGAAAATCAACTTGATTTGAGAATTGAACATCAAATAGCAAGGATTATAAGAGTTTGAAAGAAAGCAAAGAATTACCACAGTGAGTAATGATCCCACTAATTGAACTATCCACCTTAGATCTTGAAGAGATACTGATACAGCTGCCGATGGACCTTAACCTAACCCAACAACCAGTTTCTTCGAAGGAATCATCTTTCTTATTTCGACTCTTTGACTTGCTCATATCCCAAGACTCTCCTCCCTTTGAGCCATCTGCGCCCAATTTCATTGTTCAAGAAACCCTAAAATCGTCAACTTATCATTCAAAATCCCCACATACTCTCCTCTCTCACTCGGATCTTCACTGGGTTCGGCCTGAACACTTTCCAAGTGACTGACAAATCAAATTTGGTCAGATTGTAGTGTTCTTTCTTCAAATTGCTAAGAGTGTGAAGCAGAGAGATTCCTTTCTTCAAATTGCTGGGTTTGTTTTCTACTTTCTATAGGAGAGAGAAAACAAGTCGACATTTGCTTGAGAGTTGAAGCACAGAGATTTGCCTGAAGAAGCCCTCCCTCTTCCACTTTCTAATCTCTTTCCAAAACCTGCTGAATTTTATTCCTTAAAGAAATGTATTTATGTTTCCTCAAATGGTGTTGACTGAAAAATTATCTATATATATTTTCTAATATGTATTAAAAATTAATATGATTATAATTTTTAAAACACTAATACTAATGCTTAAATTTAAATTATAAGAATATAAAAAAAAAACATTTAAACATGTTTTTCATATCACTTACAAACTTGTACTACAACTACAAAGTACAACCCTATTTTCAATCATGATTATATAAAATAAAAACACTCATAATAAATATTAAATACAAGTATAAAAAAACAAAAAATTATTTACAACAATAACCTCATGTATTCATCATATAACTTTAATTTCAAATAAATACTTCAATAATGGCAGCTAAACTATCAACTCAACTGAAATTATAAAGTCTCAAATCTTATTCATTTATTAATTTTGATTTTAGAAAAAGGAAAATCTTAGATAAAAAGAAATAACCTTAAATATTACAAATTTAGTTAGTTAAAGAGAAGAATCTCAAATCATCTTGACCAACTATAACCTTCAAAAACTTGTTCACAATAAATCAAAATCAAAATCAAAATAATAAAAGTAAATCCTTATAACGAGCTAATTACTTTCCTTTATAGAATAATATTTTATACGAAAATCTAACTAAATAATTTCTTTCAATGGTAATAACATTTCATATATAATTGAATATTTAGAATCTAACTAAATAGAAGATCTGAAACACAAAATTAAGACAAAAGCATCAAAAATCTTGAACAATCTCCACAATTTATACCTACAATTCAAAAACTAATTCAAAACAAACAAAGAGGCCAATGTAATGAAATATTTTGAGAATCTAACTAAAAAGATTGATTTACAATGGTAACATTTATAACTATAAAGAAATAATGACTATTGAGAATCTAATTAAATATGTTCAAATAGATAGAAACATTGCACATTGGATGATATATATTTAGTTAAATAAGTTAGAACATTAGATTAAACTTATAAATAAACTAATATAGTATAATAATAATAATAATAATATTATGACAATTTATAATATTGTAACAGAGATATTGTTATATAATATAATAATATCCATCCTCAAACTCAAAATAGAAAAGATTTAAACAACTTGAGGTTGAAAAAAAAGACTATAAAATGTTAATGTTAGTTTTTCAAAATTCATAAATTCGTGAGTATTGAAATTCATCCAATGACTGACATGATGACAGTGTGTTAACTGATAAACCATCAAATATGTAGAATCTCATGGGTGT
Organism: Impatiens glandulifera; assembly: GCF_907164915.1. Classification (NCBI taxonomy): domain Eukaryota; kingdom Viridiplantae; phylum Streptophyta; class Magnoliopsida; order Ericales; family Balsaminaceae; genus Impatiens; species Impatiens glandulifera. The sequence continues at coordinate 42,345,451 of NC_061869.1, read as the reverse complement.
TAAATACTGGGGTGAAACAACAACTGAAACTAGTTTAATGTTATTCGTGAGTGTTGAGATCTATCCAACGACGGGATGTTAGTGTATTGACTAATAAATCATAGAAGATATTGAATCCCATGGGCGTTGAATGTTGGGATGAAACAACAACTGAAACCACTCCAATATTACACGTGATTGTTGAGATCTATCAACAACGAGATGACAATGTGTTGACTAAATAACCAGTAAAAAATCTTATATGATTGGATTAAGATAAAAATTTGGACATTAACTAATGGGGTAAAACAACAACCGAAAAACTAACTCAGATGATATGACAGCCGAAGAAAAAACTCAACAAAAGCATTTAAAGGAAAAAATTATTATTAAAAAATATAATATAGTAATAAATTATTAGTGAAACATCCCTACTCATATATTATAACTAAACTAAAACTCATCAAATGCAACAGTTTAATCACCAATAAAAAAGCATAGAACCAAACAAGTGATTAGAAAATATAGGTGGGCTGCGAGAGCAGCAGATTGGGATCCAAAAGTAAAGGAAATGATATTGGCTACATTGAACAAAATGTTAAGTAGTATGATTGGTATGTTTTAGTTGTGTAATCTTTGTTTTTTTGTTTATTTCTAATCAGATACTCTAGGGTCGTTTGATTCTTTTAATCAAAACTAGGGGTTGTCTAACTTTGATAATTGACCATTTCTCCCACTTTTGGGTTTTTAATGAAATGACGTTAACATATTTCCCCAAAAAACTACATTAAAGCATCCTTACTCATATATTATAACTACTGCTAGGGATGGAAAGGAATATATACATACTCAAACAGTTAGATCTATTAACATTGATATCATTAGAGGAAGCCATATAATACTGGTCATAATACAGCCAAAACAAGTTACAACAAGATAACCTAAACTTCATCACATCTATCATGATTCTATACAAGTCTTATGTGCATGCTTCACTTTAATAACCAAAAGAAGATAGATCATTCTTACTATACAAGTCTATTATATGCAGACTTCATTTGACAGCCCAAAACATACACAAAACTACATCATTTATGTCATGATACCATGCGAGTCTTATATACATTCTTCATTAGACAACCAAGTGAAGATACAAAAATATAAGCTAAGTGAAGATACAAAAAGACAAGTTAAGCCCATCAATCTTGGTCTCTCCTTCCACATTGATTTCCATCAAATTGCTCCCCTCCAAGACTCAATCTTTCAAGTGCATACTAGTTATGGTTGTGTACCTACACCATACAAGCATAGTGAGTCTAATGACTCATCAAACAAATAAGTATTTAAAACATGTTGGAATGCTTTGCTTTTAAAAGGGGTACATATGTATATAAAGTGTTCATCATTTAAAAAGGAAATAATCTATTTATAAACATCAAAAACATGTTTAGAGAAATGATATCATGGTGTCTGTACAGTTACATATTGAGCCGTAGTTTGACCCTAGACCATTTAGAGATGATCCTGAAGGCAAGGAATCTATTTGAGTGCACAAATATGAGTCCATCCCTAAAAGCCCTTAACCTATTTAGACCATTTTTCATTTTGGGAAGCAGTAACTAGAGTTCATCCTAGAAACTCTGGTCCCATAATAATTAATCAGTATTTTAGATTCAACTAACCATAGCTCATCCTGGTCAGCCTCCTCCCATTTCAATCAATTCTTGTTCATCAATAAGGGGTCACCATATATGCATAACTTATAAGGGTTTGGGTTTCATAAATGTTGTGTATATTTTATAAATCGTGGTAACCCTATCATACTTGGAAAACATGGTAAACATGATCCTACTTGGGAAAAACAGCTTGTTTATCAATCATGCTTGTTAATAAAATCATGTTATATCATAAAATCATGCTATTCAAACATATATATTCAAATTATACATGAAATACATAATTGTATGTGGGTTATAAAAGTGGGTTTGGAAAGAGCTTGCCTTAATTTTGAAATTGGCTAAAGAAATGGTCTTTTCTAAGGTTGGTTGTCTTTCCTAAGCTACTAAATGTTTTCTTTTCTTCAAGGCTGCTAGGGTTGGCTATTCTGCAAGGATTCCTAATTGTTGGTTGTTCTTGAAAGGGTTCTTTAAAGAATTTCTTCTAGGTCTTACTGATAAAGAGAGAACTGGTTTTTCTTAATGAATAATGGTAATAGGGTGTAAGGTGGCCTAATGAGCTGGTATGCTAAGTGGAGGGAATGCAAGATGTGCAAGTGGAATCATGCAAGTGGGTGTGTAGTGGAGTGTTACTAAAGTGCCAAGTGTTTTGATTATTTGCTGCCAAGTGTGGGTCTATTTCTTATTGACCAAGAGAGGGAATACTTCTAATGGATTTAATCACTATATATCCTAATTCTATGGTGGTTCCCTTCTACATGTTGTATCACACATATAATTAGCAAGTAAAATTTATATTCATGATCCTAATGGTAATATCGGTCCATTCATTATATTTTTCAATAAAAATTTCTAAGTATAATTTTAAGTGATCAAATAAAGGTGAAAAACTCATATAATATGTCATTGTCACTAATTAGTCTTCTATAACATTGAAGATGCACTTGGGTATAACAATTAGAGCCTTCCATCAATGGCTAGAATAATCATTGATCGAGGTAGTGAAAATTATGATTTGGTGTGCTTAGAACAAAAGCATGACTCTGATACCGTGTTAGAATAATGAGAATGAGATTGTATTGAATGTTATATATTGAGTTACATAAGTTATATCTATTATATAATTGATATTACATTAGACTTATAAGAAACTAATAAAATATAATAATGATATTTTCACAATTTATAATATTATGATAATATTTTACAGAGATATTATTTTATATTATTACTTACAAAAATAGAAGAAAATAAAAAACACAAATTTAAGACAAAAGCGACAAAAATCTCAATTAATCTCAACAACTAATAACATAAAATTGAAAGTTGATTCACAACAAATGGAAAGAAAAGAAAATAGGTAAGTTAGTAGAAACCATTCAAGAATAGTGTCGCTACTAGAGAGAGTTCTCTTCCCCTTGTTGGTTTGTGTTATTTGTACGCCTATGTCGATATGAGCTTAGGGTTGATCCCTCTTTGATTATCGTAAAGAGGGAATCCCCCGAAGCATCTTTGTTGGGTGTGAATGCGATTGAAGTTTGGCTCAGTTACTCTTGTTTATCGATTCCGTTGCACCACTACTTCACCAAAGGCGGTAACCCTTTCTCTAGTCTCCAAATACTACAAAGGAATTTGACGCCTGCCTCCCACCAAGAGAGTAATATCTTATTATATTATTATGTCAAGTCTAGTAAGTGAGCTACTAGAGATTAGGCCACAATGTTGTGTCAACCAAAACCCAACAATCTCCACCTTTGGCCCAAAGCAATGCAAAACACAATCACGGAATCACAAGACACATCATCGTCAATTTATTACCATCGAGATAACAAAGAGAATACCCAAGGTAAACTCGTGTCACAAAGACTAGGGGCAAGAGCACAAAGCATGCAAAAAATCATAAAGATCAAACGCAAGAGCACAAAGAATGCTAAAATCAAAAAGATCAAACGCAAGAGCACAAAACATGCAAAAATCACAAAGATCAAACACAAGAGCACAAAGCATAGAAAAATCACAAAGATTGAAGGCAAGATCACAAAGAATTCCATGTCCACAAAGGAAAACCCTAAGTCAAAATTTAAAATCCGTTGACATGAAATAAATTTTTCAGTATATAAACCCTTAGTATCCATATCAGCAGGATTAAATTCCGAAGGAATTTTCTCTAACTTAACAATGCCCTTTTCAACAATATCCCGAATGTAATGAAATATAAAATCAATGTGCTTAGTTCTATCATGAAAAACAGGATTTTTACATAGTTGAATAGAAAATTGACTATCAGAAAACACAACCACATTTTTGTCAATAAAACCAATTTAAGACAAAACAGCCCTTAGCCAAATTGCTTACTTAAAAGCTTCAGTGGCAGCTGCATACTCAGATTCTGTAGTAGATAAAGCAACTATGGGTTGAAGTTGAGACTTCCAACTTATGCAAGAGTCACACAAAGTAAACACATAAGAAGTAGTAGACTTTCTATTATCCCTATTATTAGCATAATTAGAATCCACATAACCAACCAACTTAGTACCTACAGAACACTTAGAGAAAGTCAAGCCAACATCAATAGTAGTTTTTAGATATCTCAAAAGTCATTTCAAAACATTCCAATGAGGCATACCAGTGTTAGACATAAATCTACTCAAGCAATTAATTTCATATGCAATATCAGACCTACTGTTAATCATGATATACATAACAGACCCTATAGCATTAGAATAAGGCACATTCTTCATTTCAGTTATTTCAATTTCAGTCTTAGGAGACTGATCCTTACTTAACACAAAGTGGGAAGCAAGAGGCACATTCACATATTTAGCATCAGACATAGAAAATTTACTCAAAATTTTAGCAATATATGCACTTTATTTCAGCACAAGAGAAAATTGTGTTCTATCTCTAATGATATTCATGCCCAAAATCTTCTTAGAATTACCTAAGTCTTTCATGTAAAAAATTTCACTAAGCGATTGTTGCACATGCATAACAGACTTCAAACATGGGCTAACAATCAACATGTCATCCACATACAACAAAAGAAATACAGCACAAAGTCTTTATTCTTAAGGTAAAGACAATGATCAGAAAAACTTCTTTTAAACATCAAAGATTGCATGCACTTATCGAACTTGATATTCCATTGCCTAGGAGATTGTTTTAAACCATACAAGGCTTTTTTTTAACAAACAAACATGATCAGGCAACTTGGGGTCAACAAATCCATCAAGTTGATACATATAAATATTCTTATCAAGTTCACCATGTAAGAAAGCAGTAGTAATATCCATTTTCTTTAATTCCCAATCAAAGTGAGCAACTAAAGCAAGCATAATTCTAACAGTAGTAAATTTAACAATAGGAGCGAAAATTTTAGCATATTTTATTCCCTTCTTTTGAGTAAATCCCTAGGCTACTAACCTAGCCTTGAATCTAACTTTTTCATACTCTTGCTTCACCTTATACAACCACTTGTAATCCACTAAAGAGCAATTATGAGGTTTAGAAATAAGTTTCCAAGTATCATTTATTCTCAGGGAATTCATCTCATTATTCATAGCAACAATCCATTTAGTAGAAAACTTAGACCTCAAAGCTTCTTTGTAAGAGTTAGGCTCATTATAGTCTATGGATTCAAACATGTTAAAAGAAAATTCAGACATATTACAATTATTCAAATTATCATCCCTAAATCTAGCCGGCATTCTAACAGTTCTTCTACTTTTATCCCTAGCAAGTTGATAGTCATAAAAATCATCAAACAAATCATGTGAATAAGACAACACATTTGAATCAGTCAAATCATCAAGAAAATCATGTGAATCAGACAAAATATGTGAATCATGCAAATCGTCAATATCATGCACATTATCATGCTCCACCTCATTGAGAGCATTCACATCATGTTCAGCAGGTTGATCAAAAACTACAGGCACATGCTCCACCTTATTAGGAGCATCATTAATAGGAGTGGGGAACATAGACAAGAAAGGAAAATCATTCTCATTAAAGACAACATCTCTACTTATCACAATCCTAAGCCCAGGTTCACTTCTATCCCAAAGCCTATAACCTTTACCCCTTTAGAGTAGCCTAAGAACACACATTTCTTGGACCTATGCTCCAACTTATCAACCTTCTGATGCACATAGCCAACACAACCAAAAACTTTCAAGTTGCTCAAATCAAGAGGTTTATCTGAAAGCACAGATTTAGGACATTTCATTCCTAAGGGAACACTAGGGGACCTATTTATTAAATAAGCAGCAGTATGCAAAGCACACCTCCAAAACTTCTTAGACAACCCAGATGATGCTAACATAGCTCTCACCCTCTCTAGAAATGTCTTATTTATCCTCTCAGCAACACCATTATGTTGTGGTGTGTATGGCACAGACCTATGCCTTTTAATACCCCAATTAACACATAAATCATGCATCTGTTTATTATAGAACTCAAGACCATTATATGTCCTAAGAGTTTTGATTATCTTACTTGTTTAATTCTCAATCAAAATCTTCTACTCCTTAAATTTTTCAAAATATTAGACTTATGCTTCAAAAGTAACACCCAAACTTTCCTAGAAGAAAGATCAATGATGGACATAAAATATTAGTCCCCCCATGTGTAACAATATTAGAGGGACCCCACACATCATCATGTAAATATTCAAGGATATTAGTATACTTAGACACGTTTGGGTAGGAGGTGATGAGAAAACTCACATTATACTGTTTTCCTAGAACACATGATTCACAGAAGGGGATGAGGGACAATTTATCACTATCAAAGTGACCACCTTTATGCAAAATTTCTAGACCTTAGTTACTCATGTGACCTAATCTATTATGCCAAAGAACAGATTTATCATCAATCAAAGAGTTCAAAGAATCACAAGTAGTCTCAACATGACACACATACAGATTGTTCATCTTTTTAGTAGTAAAGATAATAAAAGACCCACGTAAAATTTTCATAACACATTTCCCCCACTTTCCCTCCAAACCATCATTCTCAAGAGATGCACAAGTCAACAAATTATAACGCAAATTAGGAACATGCCTCACATTCTTCAAAGTAAACACAAAATCACAAGAGAATCTTAGGCATACATCACCTATTCCTAACACATTGCAATTTTTCGAATTTTCCATAGACACAAAACCATGTTTAATATCTTTATAGTTAGATAACAAATATCTAAATGGAGTCACATGAAAAGTATAACCAGAGTCAACTAGCCAATTAGATTTGCACAAAGAATTAGATAACACAGAGTTCAAGCTAACATAATCACATATATTATTAATCATAAAAATATCATCCATATTGCCCTAACAAACAGCCACATTATCATTTTCAACATGCTGATTTCTCGTAGGCTTAGGACAGTCCTTGATAAAATGACTAGACTCATGACAATTATAACACTTTCTAGAACTAAACTTAGACTTAGATCTGCTTTTACTAGCAGGATGAGATTTCTTACTAGAACTCTCATTACTGACATTCTTTTGGCCACTCGACCTACCATGAGATCTACCCCTCACATGCATGACTTCTCCACCAGAATTCCCCTCAAAGTGTCTCAAATCTAACTCCTTACTCATAAGACTATTGACAACAATATCAAGAACGACATTGTCTTTACCATACTTAATGACAGATCCATATCATTACAAGAATCACGAATAGCATTCAACAAGACAATGGGGGAATACTCATCAATGTTCTTATCACCACACAACTTAATATCAGAAATAAGTTTAGTGAAAACATCCAGATTATTTTCAATGTCCTTGGACATATCCAATCTAAATTTGAAAAACTTTTTCAAGTAAGAATATTTTATTAGGTAGAGAAGTTTTAGTATAAAGTTTAGATAATTTATCCCACAAGGATTTTGCACACTTTAAATTACCAATTTTTCTCATCACAGAATCAGATAAGTTCAAGTATATAGAGGCACATGCATTTTCATTCATTTCAATATTTTTCTCAACGGTATCAGCAGCAGCATAAACCTGATTAACATCTTTAAAGCATTTTTTTCTGAATCTAAACACATTTCATTTTTTGTTTCCAAATGCTAAAATTAGTTTTTCCGTCAAACGGAACCATACGATATTGATTAACACCAGACATGTTATCAAATAAATTAAAAGCAATCAACAATCAATTGGTAGAAATTAATAGGATGGTTCAAGCTATGATACCTTACGAAACTCAAATAAAGTTTCGACTTACCCACCCCGCTCGGGGATTTGCTGCTTCGTCTTTTCAACAGCGGCACAACGGCGAATTTGATTCTCAGCGGTCGCGACAAACGCGACACCAACAACGGTTGAAAAGGACAGCAACGACTTCTTCTCTAAAGACAGCGACGACTTTCTTCTTCTTCTAGTAGTTGCAGAAGTAGAAAATAAAAGCAATAGTATGAAAGAAGAAACATATTTGCGCTTATTGGTAAAGATAACTCATGTCCTCCAACCCAATCTCAAACTCCAATTACAAACCCTAAACTCTGGCTTTGATACCACTGTTGGGTGTGAATGCGATTGAAGTTTGGCTCAGTTCCTCATAGAAATTTGATGTCTGCCTTTCACCAAGAGAGTAGTATCTATTTATATTATTAGGTCAAGTCCAGTAAGTGGGTTACTAGAGATTGAGCCACAATATTGGGTCAACCAATACCCAACAATCTTGATTTTATTTCCATAGATTTCACTCTTTTTTTTTGTTGATCTTTAACTTCGCATTTCATCCTCGACCATGTTGTTTCAACGTTGTTTTCCTATATAATAAAATGAGAACATTTTTTTCACAAATTCATTCATAGTTGGTAGTACTATACCATGCATTTGTTTTGGGAAAAACAATTTATCGTCATTTCATTAAAAAAATCCTAAAAACGGGAAAAAAATCACGAGTTTAAAAGATCATTCTTGACAGACCTAGAATGATTTTAATTTTGTATCATTCTGAATAAAATCTAAAACTTAACCGAACTATCTGATTACAATGTTTCGTTTCTCATGATTTTAGTAAACGGTAAATTCCAATTCCTACTAATATTCTAATTTTTCTCCATACTTGGAACTTTTCTCCACGTTCTTGCAAGTGCGCCACAATCCGAGACTATGTCTCTCCATAATTTTTCAATACTTCTGCGGGTTCTGCCATAGACTCTCGCATTACGTTCCTTCCAAATGTTGTAAGCTACTACTCCAAAGTCGCACTTGAATACGTTTATTGCAATCTATTTCTTTTGGCTTTTAGTAGTGATGCTTCTTTGATTTCTTTCTATTCTTTCGGGAAACTGATCAGCTCTAGGCATTTAGAAAATCTATCCCAAATTTCTAATGTTATACTGCAGCTCCTAAACAGGTGATCAATAGTTTCTTCACTTCCGTTGAATAAAGGAAAACTCACATCCGGGATGCTCATATACTTGCTGATACGGTCACGAGTACTGAGTTTTTCCCAAAAGGTAAGCCATAGGATGAACTGGTATCGAGGAATGATCTTGGTTGATCATACGAGAGGAGCTCATTCTACTTTCTGCGCTTTTTCTCAGATTACCTCCCATATTCTCTTTGAGACTAGCTTCCCATACAATATCACTTCTCATATTCTCAATTTCATACGAGAGGAGTCGAACGTCGTAAAGGTCTACAATATCACTTCTCAGTTTACGAATTTTCTTTAGTGATCAGCTCACCTTCATTGATTTTACACGTCCAGATACTGGTTTCCTGTTTCATAAATCGCGTGTGTACTCATTTAATTCATAATGATTCCTGGTTGTGTTCCAATGCCCATAGATGTTTGAAGGTTAGAGCCTTGTTCCACTCGACGTAGTTCTTAAGGCCAATGTCTCCCTTCTCTTTCGGCTTACAGAGAGCAGTCCATTTGATTTTCTTTCCTCCTCTCCCGCTACTGCCCTAGATGAAGTTCTTCATTAGTGTGTCTAGCTCCTTCTTTACCTTCTACAAAATGACCATCTGTTGCGTCCAATATCCAATTATGCTCATGACTACGGTTTTGATAAACTCGATCCTCCTTGCATAAGAAAGTTTAACGCCGCCCAGCCAGATATCGTGTTTTTTACCTTTTCAATTAGCGGTTTGTAGTGTGAGATCTCGATTTGTTTCGTGGTTAACAGAATCCCCAAGTACCTTACGGGAAAGCTTCCTTCTGCAATGCTCATTATGTTGAATATGTACTACTTTTTTTCGTCCTTCACTCCTCCATAAAATGCCACACTTTTTCTTTCATTAATAGTAAGACCTGTAACCAAAAAAATGTTAGTGCATCCCTAATAGTTTTAATGAAATCGACGTCTACTTGCGCTAAAATGAATAAATCGTCAGTAAAGAATAAATGGGTTACCTCATTTACCTCACAGAAAGGGTGAAAGATGTATGGATGATTCTTTCGAAACATCACGAAGATGCTCTCAAAGATCGCCATAATAGCTACGAAAAGGTAAGAAGAGAGGAGATCCCCTTGCCTTACCCCGTTTTCACCCTTGAATTAGCCTCCGTGGAGTCCATTGACACTAACAATAAAACAGGATGAAGAAACGCATTGCATAATCCAATCAATAAAAATCATAGGAAAAACAGATACAACCAGAAAATCCCGAATTGCTTCCCATCTAACAGAGTCAAAAGCTTTCTTGATATCTATTTTGAAAGCCACTATCGGGGATATTTTCTTTTTCTCGTAGCTTTTTAAAAGGCTCTACATGAAAAGAATATTATGAGAGTTTGTCCCACCAGGGATACATGCAGATTTATTAAGATTTATTATTTTTCCTATGATATTTTTAAAGCGTTTAGAAATGATTTTTGAAATTATTTTGTAAACCACATTGCAACATGAAATTGGTCTAAAATCTTGTACTTTTTTGGGCACCATGGTTTTGGCGATCAAGGTTAGGACTGTTGTATTCCATTGCTTTAGCATCTTCTTTTTCTTGAAAAACTCCAAAACCCCATCAATAATATCTTTACCCACAACCTACCAATTGTCTTTGAAGAACTTCTCTTTGAAACCATCCGGACACGGACTTTTATTCCCATCAATACTAAATAGAGCTTCTTTAACTTCAACCCTCGTTACAACCCTCATTAACTCGCGACTATCCTCAGCAGAATTTTTTTATCTATAATCTGATACAAGGTATTTAGGTGACTTTGATGCTGCTTTCTGGTACCCATTAGCTGCTTATAGAACTCGATAGCCAGATCTTGTACACCATTATCACCCTAAACATATTTTCCATCATCATTCTTCAGTCTGTACACGTTGTTTATCATGTTTCTAGCCTTGCAATTTCTGTAGAAGAAAGCTGTATTTTTATCACCCAACGAAAACCATCTCTATCTTGACTTCTTCCTAACAAAGTTTTCTTCAAGTAGACTTAGCTTCCTGAAGTTTTCGAGTGCATCCCTCTCTGCCTTATTGAGTTGTTCAACACTATCATCCATTAATAACCTTTTCTGAACCTCTTCTAGTTCTTCTCTTACAATCAGAACTCTACTAGAGATATTGTTGAACTTTTTCTTGTCAAAGCTTTGGAGTTGATTCTTCAGGATCTTTAGCTTTTTAGAAACCCTAAACATATTGGAACCCCTGACATCTGTAGACCATATACTTTGAAGAATATCCTTGAATTTGTCGTTTTCCATCCAGAAGTTGAAGAATTTGAAGGGCTTCTTGAACCTTTCCTCATTTTCCCAGAACAATTTAATCGGGCAATGATCAGAAATTCCAGAATTCAAATCATGAAGTTGACTTCTCGGAAATTGTTTGATCCAATTCTCATTGCCAGACATATGTTAATCCTACTTTTCCTTATGCACTTATCTCCTCTTGTAGAACACTAGGTGAAGAAGTTCCCAGAATTAGTAGGTTCAATTAGGGTTGTAAATGAATCAAATACTTTTGATTCGATTCGGTATTCGTATTCGAATTTTGATATTCATATTCGTAGTTTTGTGATTCGAATTCGAATAAAAATATTCGATTCGATTCGACTAATAAACGAATATGAATACAAAATTAAGATATTCGATTCGGTATTCGCTAATATTCGATTAAATATTCGATTATATATATATAATATTATATATATGTCATGTTGCAAACCAATTGATTTACAAGTCATGAAGGATTCGAATATTGATTTACAAACCACTTTAATGAAATGTTCTTTTGATAACTATTGTTTATGTTATGTTACGCGGAAGTTTTAATTAATGGCTTTCTTTGTATTGTATTGGGAGTTGAATATTGAAATCGTAATTTGAACATTATTATTTAATTTTTATTAGGTAATTTTATTGAATACTGTTATATATTATGTAGAAATATTAATTTTCAAATTTTCGAATAAATTGTATAAAATATGTTTTTAAAAAAATCGAATCGAATACTGGAATCGAATAATACGAATATCAATTTCAAATCGAATACGAATCACATTAATTATTCGAAAAAATTTCGAATACGAATACGAATATTCGAATAGTTTCACGAATACGAATCGAATACAGTAATATTCGCTTCGATTCGATTCGTTTATAACCTTAGGCTCAATACAACCCATATCTTTGATGCAGTCGTTAAAGTCAATCATATCCTGAGTGATTTCAGATTCTGGGCTACGATCAATTTCATTTCTTGTTGCATTATAGTCACCAAGGATAGCCCAAGATTTATCATACCAATCTAGTTCCTAGGCAATTCCAGAGTAGTCTTCTATCAGTTCTTGAGTTACTACCGTACACAATAGAATGATGGAACGCAATTCCGGTGATTCTATTTTTTACCTCAGCCGGGATTGTTTGATCATTAGAAAAGAGAGCCTTGACCTTAACAACTTTATTATCCCAGATTTTGCATGTTTTGTCATTTGAATTGTGAAAATTTTTCCAACTGCTATCAATACACAGCTTGTTAACCTTGTCAACGTTCTATCTTTTTACTTTTGTCTTAAGAATACCCATTATAGTGATTTTCTGGTTCTCAATGATCCTCTTGATTTCTTTGCATTTAAAAGGGTCATTGAGACCCCTTATGTTCCATGTCACTATATTTATGAATGAATATAAGTGTTGGGTTCCTGACTTTCAAGGCTATCTTAGACCTCATCCTTAGAGAAGTTATAATCATAACTTACCTCACTATCTTCAATAGCAACAATTTGATTGTATGAAATATTGTTTCCACTCGGTGGGGAGTATATCTCATAGATCTCATCCTCTCCCATGATAGAGTCAGTAGCCTCTAGATCCAGAATCTTTCTACCTTGTCTTCGATTTTCAGCATGTTCTTTTTAAGTAGGTCTCTTCTAACTTTGAAAATTTTCACTACTAGATTCATGTCTGTTATCGATTTTAATTTGCCCCACTTCAGAACTAAGACTCACTACCTTATTCAAGACCAACTGATATTTTTATACATTTGATTTCTTGATTTCGCAAAACCCGAGATTCCCCAGATCATTCTCTAGAGTTTCCTTATTATTTGCAAGATTTACCATGTTTTTTAGTCTAGGATTCTCCTGGTCACAATCTCGAAATGTGGCTCTAAGTCCAAGGATCGAATTATTTCGAATTATGATGACATTGTTTCTTTGGTTCATGCTTGCATTTCTGGAACTGTGAGGCTCAGGACTAGGTTTTCTAGCTTCATAAGGGCCAAGAATTCCACGTACCATAGATCTTTGAATACCAGAATATTTGGATCTAGAACCGATAGTTACATCATGACCTGTTCTAAGATCAGCATTAGAACCGGTATTAGTATCACCAGCAATATAGGACCATTATTTGTATCAGGATCGGCCTTGCCAAAACTATAATTAGCAGTACCGGTTGGATCAGGATCGACAATATCTAATCTAGTGACATGAATAGAACCGGGAATAGTAAGGTCAGGACTAGGGTTAGTAGGGCCAGTATGATTGGGATCAGCATGATGAGCAACTCCAGGACCAGTATGACTAGGACCTGCTTTATTATGACCAGTACCCTGACTAAGACCGATATTATCAGGACCGATGTTTTGAACATGACCTATTCTTGAAAAAACAGTATCCTTAGGACCGGTGTTTTGAACTTACTAATAGGATCAACTTTAGTTGGGCCAACTTGTACTTTTACCCACTTCATTCTTTTCCCAATCTTCTTTCTGACCTATATTTGTTTTTGCATTTGATTACCCATCCTATCAGCATCAATGCACTCATTAATGTTAACTTTAGATTTATTGACCTTCGATTTTAGATTATTATTGATAGGGTATTTTCTCATTGAGTGTGTGAAAGTGCTACACCACGTACATCGATTGTGCTTCCATTCATATTGAACTCCAATATCAAACAGATTCTCAGTTTATCCTTTAGTTCAAGCTTGATCGGGAGAGAGCTGCTTGGATGTATTTCAACACTAACTCTGGCCATAGTCGCTCTCTCGTAGCTTTCTATTGCTGGGTCAAACATAAGTGGTTTACCTATTATACTTGATATATAAGCCAGACCTATTGGGTTGCATAGGTGTGGTGGAACATTCTTCAGATTCACCCAAATTTGTTCTAGTTCAGGCGGTCTATGATTGATATTAAGTTCCTCGCCACTTGTACAACTTGAATCTTCTACCTCTTATAAAGGTATACTCACTCTCAATAATCGGCTTTATTTCACTTCCATTCCAGAAGGATAGAAAATAGAATCCATGATCGTTGATTGTGATCTTTTCCAGACTAGATGAATCCCACTGACCCATCAGCGTTCTTCTAACCTCAACAAATGGTGCTTTCATATTACCCATGAAATGACCAACTATGACGAACTCCTATGCCTTTACGCATTATTCTTCAATTTTTGGTGGAAGTTCAAACCGCTTCGGATGATCAAGAGTAATTACCTTTGGGAATAGGGTGTCTATCTGGAATTTTTCTTTTTCTGGATCAAGCATAGCATTCCCATTCCACACATTTCCTCTCTGTCAAAATCTGTTTGGGTTGCTTATGATTGTGTACAACGTCGTTTTATTATATTTTGATATTTCCTTCATGGCGTCAACCGTCCACTTGATCACTTCATCATATTGGTCTTTGTTGAATAGATTCCAATTTTTCAGATAATGGTTGTTAAATTGAACATTCAGTTGGTCGTTTCTTTCCTTAGCCATAATGATCTCTTATTTGTTGACTTGAAAGAACAACTTCTTCATTTGGTTTCTCAGTCCTGCCAAGTTTTCTATTACATTTTTCCTCATTAACCACTTTGGACCAGCAATACGATCCTTATTATCAGCCTTAGTACTCTCTTTTCCAGGAGTTGCAGCAGTAGGAGAAGTTGAGAAGATGACTGTTTCAATGTGCCTTTGACTTGCATGATCCGGAGATTTTTGTAATTAATGTGTTAAAATATGGAGGGTGAGAGGTGAATTGTTTCTTCTAACAGTCTATTAACATTTGTCCATACGTTTATAATTTCCTTATTCTTAAATAGAATCTAACAATTTGAAGATCTTATTTTTTTCATGTTTATAACAAAAAAAAAAAAAAAAAACAATCCTTTCTTATAATGGTATAATTTATATTCTACTGTCTCCACCAGTATGTAACACACATTTGGGAGATCATGATTTACTTCCTTCCATTGTTAGCCATGCATCTCCCTTGTAACGTGTTTTATACCAGACAAGTGAAATAAATATTTTGGCATAGCTAAATCTGAGCGTAATTCATTTAAAAGAAATAGAATAGGTCTAAAACGGATAAACACGTATATACAAACCTTTTTAGTTGTTATTTAGTTTAATTATGACCATAAACTAAGAAATGGTAAGTCCACATATGTGGACAAATAAGTCTTATAGTGTAATTTATTGGTGAGACGAGGGATTTATCCCAAAAAATCAGGCCCACTAATAATTAAGTTTATTTATATAATGTATTACAGTACTATATGGATTTTTAATATTAAATTAATGTAATAATTAAAATTTATTAAAAAAATTATTGAGATGTTGGGTTAAAGGATATAAAAACTGAAAAGAAGAATAATATAATTATATATATATATATATATATATATATATTTAAAATTAACCAAAGTAAAAACTCTATAGGTAATGATTTGTTATTGTTTATTTTACGGATTATTATCCTACAAGTTTATTGACTATCTTTATTTATTTATTCTCTTAAAATTAATAAAATTTGTTATTAAGAAATTAGGAAAATGAAAAATAAGAATCAAGGACAAGATAATTAATTATTTAAAAAAAAGTATTTGTATTTTTTTAGGTGAGAATTAATTGTAATTTTTTATTAAAAAAATTATAAGTTTTAATAAGTTAAATTATTAAAATAAAATACAAATAAAATTTAAATAAAACAGATTAAAATATAGGGTTAAAAAAACAAAATAAATTTCTAAATAGAGTTTAAAAGAGTTAGTTAAAAAAAAAAAATTGAAAAATTATTGTAATTTTTTAACTAAAATTGTAAAGTTTTTAATATGTTAAATAATTAAAATAACATCTAATATAATAAATCTAAACAATAACACGTAAAATATAAAATTTTAAAACAATCAAATAAAAATATTTTTTAAATAAGGATCTTAATTTATAAATAGCTTAAATATATATAATCAAGTAGTTAACTTGAATATTAAAATAATAATATTGAATAAATATTTGTTATTGAGTACGAAGTTTAACTAAATCTTTTTTCCTATAAGAGAATTAATTTTTTATTAGATTTTTTAGATAATATAATAAAATTTAAATAAAAAAATAAAGAATAAAATTTGAGTTTAAACCAATATTGTTATTAATTGTGACGTTAGGAGTAATTGAGTATTATGGACGATACTCACTTTATCTCTCAAACAGAGACAAAGCAAAAAAAATATTTTGTTCTTCTATACAAAATTTTCCTTGGATTTTGTGTGTTTTTTTTTTAACAAAATATATTAATTATGTCATTATTTTCAATATAAAAATATTATTTATTTGAGTTATATATATAATAATTAATATTTAGTATTGCTAGATTAATAAATAATATAATCAAAATGAAAAATTAGGTCCATTAATTGAGATTTAAGATTTTTTTTTTAAACTTTCTTGTAACCTTCTATTATTAATGTTATACAAAATAAAAAATTTCTTGTAACCTTCTATTATTAATGTTATACAAAATAAAAAATAATTTTAAAAACGATTAACTAAATAATGTCATATATAAATAAATAAAGAAGGAAGAATTTTGGTTACCAATCTTCTATAATTAGATTGGTATATATCAATTGAACAATAATAAAGAGTACGCCTTAATCTGATAATCTTATAATATCTTTTTTCATTTTTACATAATTAAGTTTATTGAATATATATAATGTATATGACTATATGTATTATTAATATTAAATTAATGTAATAATTATAATTTATTAAAAAAATATTGAGAGGATGGTTAAATGATTGAAAAACTGGAAAGGAGAATAATATAATTAATTATATTTAAAATTACTGTAATTGAAACAATTTGTAATTATTTTTACCTAAAAATATATAATTTTACTAGATTAAATTATAAAATAAAATATAATAAAGTTAAAATTAAGCCAAGTAAAAACTTTATATGTAAAATTATTTGTTATTGTTTCTATCTCTACGGATAACAATCTTATTATTATAGTTTATTGATTATCTTTATTTATTTCAAAATTAGATAAATTTATTATTAATAATTATATACAAATTTAATTAAGAAATGAGAAGAATGAAAAATAAGAAACTAGGATAATATATTTAAGAAAAAGTAAATGCATTTTTTTTAGAAATCACTGCAATTTTTTGCTAAAAAAATATATATTTTGATAAGTTAAATTATTAAAATAAAATAAAATCTAAACAAGATCAAGTAAAATATAGAGTTAAAAAAAACAAGCAAAATAAATTTCTAAACATAGTAAAACTTGAGCTTACTTAAATGAAAAGGTAACAAGCCGAGTATAATTAATTATATTTAAAAGAGTTAATTAATTTTTTTTTTTTAAAAGGTAGAGTAAATTTGAGTTTAAATAAATGTAATTTTTTTTTGTTATTAAGGGTGAGGTTGAACTAAATCATTTTCCTATAAGAGAACCAATTTTTTGTCTAAGATTTTCTAGATAATATTTGGATCAATTATGGCTCATTGTGTTTTTACTCATAGGTTTTCATTACTAATGAAAAGTGTATATGTACATACTTTTCATTGATATTAATTTATTATAGTGCTATATATTTATTAATTATTATTGCAATTTTTATAAAAATAATATTGCAATTTAAGTTGATTAGTCATGTAAATAGTATAATTTATTTGTTTTAATTAAAAATAAATAAACAATTTATTTTACATTAAGTCTATTTTAAATTTATTTTATAACTTATTTTTGTAATATATACTTCTTAAAACTCAACTGAGCATATATATATATATATATATATATATATATATATATATATATATATATATATATATATATATATATATATATATATATATATATATATATTTTTTTTTTTTTATGTTTCTATTAAAATATATCATACTACACCATTTACTTCTATCTATTTTAAATATTAACTAAAAAAAAGTATATCTAAAATTTAGTTAATTATTTTGAAACTTAATTAGAATGACCATGTCAAAACACACTTTTAAAACACACTTCTAAGTTAAATATTTACACATATTCATTATAACTTATTTTTGTAATATATACTTCTTAAAACTCAACTGAGCATATATATATATATATATATACATATATATATATATATATATATATATATATATATATATATATATTTTTTTTTTTATGTTTCTATTAAAATATATCATACTACACCATTTACTTCTATCTATTTTAAATATTAACTAAAGAAAAGTATATCTAAAATTTAGTTAATTATTTTGAAACTTAATTAGAATGACCATGTCAAAACACACTTTTAAAACACACTTCTAAGTTAAATATTTACACATATTCATTATTAATTATAAGATATTTACAATATTTATATATTATTAAGAATTAAGTTAATTTAACTAGTTTATGAATAATAAGCTAGCTAATATATAAACTACATTATTAAGTTTATTTATATAATGTATAACAGTACTATATGGATTATTAATATTAAATTAATGTAATAATTATAATTTTTTTTTTAAATTATTGAAATGTTGGGTTAAATGATATAAAAACTGAAAAGGAGAATAATATAATTAATTATATATATATTTAAAATTAAAATTAAACCAAGTAAAAACTCTATATATAAAATGATTTGTTATTGTTTATTTTTACGGATAATCATCCATAAGTTTATTGACTATCTTTATTTATTTATTCTTTTAAAATTAATAAAATTTATTATTAAAAAATTAAGAAAATGAAAAAGGGTGTGAATTAATTGCATTTTTTTTTATTAAAAAGAATATAAATTTTAATAAGTTAAATTATTAAAATAAAATACAAATAAAATCTAAATAAAACAGATTAAAATATAGGGTTAAAAAAACAAAATAAATTTCTAAATAGAGTTTAAAAGAGTTAGTTTAAACATTTTTTTTTGAAAAATCATTGTAATTTTTTTAACTAAAATTATAAAATTTTTAATGTTAAATAATTAAAATAACATCTAATATAATAAATATAAACAATAACATGTAAAATATAAAATTTTAAAACAATCAAATAAAACATTTTTTAAATAAGGAGTAAAATTTGAGTTTAAATAATGTAAAATATTTATAATTATTTATAAAATTTGATATTTAATGAAGGTATGAAATTATGATAATTGATTAAGTGTTAATTTAGATTATCAGTAAACAAACGAGGTATATGATGAAAAATCTGAAAAGACATTTTAATTTTTTATCAAATTATATAAAATTTTAATATATAAAATAATTAAAATTAAATCTATTCTAATATAATGAAATCTAAAAAACACGAAAATTTAGAATTTTAAATAAATGAAAAATATTTGTAATTATTTATAATATATCTTTATATTAAATTTTGTAGATGAGAAAATTTGATAATGGAGATATGAAATTATGATAATATAATAGGTGTGAATTTAAGTTTAATGATTACAAATGGTAAACGAGTTGTATGATAAAAAATTTTTTGAAAAGACATTTTAAAATTTTTAAAACAAAAATAAAATAAATTCTAACAAGTTAGGTATAATCTATTAAAAAAAAATTTCTCATCATCTCTATGTGAATAGAGCTCAAATCAAGATCTCCTTCTCTCCATGAATGTAGCTTCCAAACCTCGAGCCTTTCTCAATCTTTTATTGTGATTACTAATTAATATTAAAGACCTATTTATAGAATTCTAATAATTTATTATTATTATTATTATATAATTTAATTATAATTCAATATTAATCATCTTTTCATTTAGTAAAAAATATGTATTTAAATTATATAATATAAAACTAATATATAAACTGAAAATTACTAGCAAGTAAACGTCTACTAAATAATCAACTTTCAGCGATTCACATTAATAATTTGGTTTGTCTATTGCAAATCTTTGTCTAGTGTGTTTCTAGAAGAAATGCATGATACTCAGATTATGTTTGAAATATGTTTTGAAAATGATGTATATGGAAAAGTTATTTTATATAAAGGATTGTTAAGTAATAAATAATTATAAAGGAATGCTTCTTTAAAAGATTTGAAGTATAGAATTATTGTTTATGACAATGTTTTGAAATAGAAAACGAAATCCAAACTCTAAAGTTTTTGATCATTTATGATGAAAAACTAATTAATGTAATATTAGAATAATGTAATTTATTGGTGAGACGAGGGATTTATAGCCGGCCCAATAGACAAACCAAAAAAAAGGCCTACCCACTAAAGGTAAAGAATGGATACTCGTATCAAGAGAAGAGAATCAACTCCATCCATGACTCACAAATGTTGACTGCAATGTCATTCGATAGAGCCAATTGATCAATCCTTCACAATCTGTAAAACATATTTTCACCACTCTGGTATGCACGATAATCTCATATCCTTTGAGTCATAAACAATTATAATTTAGGCGCCCTCACTCTGCTTCTGCAAACCTCACGCTTCTACCCTTATTTTGCACCCACCGCACTTGTACAATCTTCTTTTTCTTCTCATCCTCCTCCTCCTCCTCCTTCTCCTCATTTTCCTCCTCCTCCTCCTTCTTCTCCTCCTCCTCCTTCTTTTTCTTCTTCTTCTCCTCCTCCTCCTCCTTCTTCTGCTTCTTCTTCTTCTCCTGCTTCTTCTCATGCTTCTCATGTTTCTTCTTCTCCTTCTCCTTCTCCTCCTCCTTCTTCTCCTCTCCTCTCTTCCTCCTCCTCATCCTCATTCTCCTTTTTCTTCTTCTTCTCCTCCTTTTCTTTCAAGTGTTGGAAACATTTGCAAGTTCCATATTTTTTCAACACATCAGGTGGTCTTCCAAGCTCTATTGTCTAAAACGATTAACAATAAATGGTTAACAATTTAAATTCTTTAAATATTAATATTTGAGATATTAATAAAAGAAACATCAAACTTATATATTGTGTGTTACTAACCATTCTTCTTCGTAAGATTTATTATTCTATAGGATAAAAATAAAAAATAAAAAAATTGTCAAATCCAATATAAAACTCTCTGACTGATTGGATTTGCTATCTATTATACTTATCAAAGTACTATTATACGTTATATAAATAAACTTATGGATTTATAAATAATAAGTTTATAGATAGATTTAAATTTCATTGATTCTTATTCAATAAAATAATGTAATATACAATTATATATATATATATATATATTTATATATATAAAAAAATTGCAATTTGAATTTGTATTAACATTGTAAAACAAGTTACAAAATAACTATATAATAAGTTTAATACAAAATAAATTACTATTATTTTTAAATGAAACAACAAATATAAATTAAACAATGTCAATAACTATTCAACTTAAATTACACGAATCAAACTTTCGGCATTCAAGCATGTTTATCACAATCTTATCATTCATAACTCAAGCTCATGACTTTCTAACTAGGAATTGTATCAACCTTAAATTTTTCGACAATTTGGCATCAAATTTATTAATCATCAATCAAAATATTTTCTAATTAATTAAATTAAAAACACTTCCTATTAACTTCACAGAATCATGCACCCATTGCTATAGTTCAAATTTACAAAATTCAAATAATATTTTAGAATTTCAACATTTCAGAAATCATAATTTAATTAATGTCACACTGAAACACATCCACAACTCTCAAACGAAAGATCAGAATCGTTAAAACGTTGTTCATTCATTTCAGCAATAGAGTAGTAAGATATAGTGCACGCACTTGGTGCCTATAGTAGAGTCAACACGTCTGTCTCAAAAGTAAATAAACCTTTGGTGCTCGAACTGTCTTGAGCCTCTAATGTACTCCAAAATTTACTACTGCAAATGAGAACTCGAACCAGAAGTCGAAATCTGTAGAAGGAAAATAATGTAAGAATATATCCAAAAATGTTTTATGTTAATGCATAATTAGAAAAAGAAAACAAAAGCATAGAGTTAAGGAAAGTACTGATTTATTTACTTAATCAACAAAATTTCCCATGAGATATAATTAAATAATAGTTTTCGATTTGCATCAAGAAAACTGAATCATCAGTACAAACTGCACCAATCAACAAATTCCAAAGAATGAACTAATCCTATAAAAAATAGATCTCTCAAAGTGAATCAACAGGAAAGTAAATTCAAAGTGATTAAACTGAGAAAATGTCCTAAAGGAATGATTATAAGAGAAACTTCAAGACCAATAAAAAGTTTTAAATGTCAGAAGCTAATTGAGGGTTCAATATATATATATATACAATGAACATGCAACTCTTATATCATGTATTAATACATTGTTTTTTGAAATCGAACATAAATTTCGATGTAGATCAGCAGAGTCTACACCAAATCAAAGCAAATCGAATTAATATCAATAGGTAAAGATAAAAAAGCTGAAAAATCACATATCACAACTAATTTCAAGAAATGCAATTAGATCGGATCACTATACAGTGAATTGAAGAAGATTAGACACTTACCCTTTTGAAAGAAATTGCTTCCTAGATAATTTAGGCGCATCAGAGAGAGAAATGGGTGATCTATCGAGACTGAAACATGAGAGGCGCTAGTAGATCGGGTTGTCCAAAATATTCAAGTTAATATTAGAATAGTGTAATTTATTGGTGAGACGAGGGATTTATAATATATGCTTTTCAAAATTTTATGTAAGTATTCAGTTACGACAATATCTTACACGTGTGCCCTAATAATCTATCCTAAAACTTGTTATTCCCTTCACGAAAGAAGAAAATAAACGAGAGAAGAAAATAAATGTGGTGAGAGAAATCAACCAAAGTAAATAAGTTGTTGTTTTTTCAAGTATATTTTCTCTACACATGGACCACTATTGAGATTGCCCAGCGAGAGGAAGCTTAGAGAGAAATCTGCCATTAGAGCTCAAACTAAGATTTTTAATTTTTTATGAAATTCTTGAGGAGGAATCTAAAGTTTATTATAAAGATTCCAGAAGCTCTATTAAACATCCAGGAATTGTTTGACACCAATTGTATGTTTTAAATCATCATGTAACTGGAATTATAAACCAGTTTTCAAATCATATATATATCTGAGTTCAGTTCCCTTTAAAGAGTTTTGAACAGAATCTTTTGAAACTAATTTCAGACGTTCTTGTTCAATAGTAACGATGGAGGCTACTTAGGTTTTGATTGTAAGAATGTTTGGACAGCCTTAAGCACATTATATTCAGAAAATTTAAGTTGTCCTCTAGAATGATCTAAAGTTGGGTTTTTATAATGAAAGCTAAGGGAACCTTAAAAGTTCACATTAATATCTACCTATACCTATTCAAATCGATAGAAATTTGAAAACATTCCTCAAAACTTATTATTTTTAATTAAATCTGAGGCTATAAAAATAATTTTTTAAAATCATGAAAGAACTCATTTGACTGGAATTGGAAATAAATAATTATTTTATGAACAATATGATATATATCGGATCTCAAAAAACAATTAATTCCGGATTTTGAAAAAAAACAAAATATAATACCGATCATAATATTAGTACTATTTATTTATGAATTTTTAAAAATAAATTTGAAATATAAATATCATTATCAATGTGTTTAATTTGAATGAATTAAACACATTATTAATTTTGTATTATTTAGACATTTTTGGAATGTAATAATAATCCAAAATAATAAATGATAAATTAATGTTATTATTAGAATTATAAATAAAAGTTATTAATATTCATTTATTATTAATTATTTTGGTGTTTTGTAGACAAGTTGAAAAAAAAAAAGATCCACCTGGCTTAGTAAGCCAAGATGGTTAATAAGTGTCAACCAATAGGAAAGTAGCGTGGAGGGAACATGGTTTATGATCACATGATCCGTTGAATGAGATTTAATTCCATCCATCCAGCCTCCAGGCCGCTCAGAGAAAACACACGAACAAAAGGAAGGGGGTCTATTCCCTTTGCACGCTCATTCTCGTCGTCGACTTCTTCTAAAGGGAGAGCGAGGCTCTCGCTTCTCTCTAACCGTCTCCCAACTTTCCAACTTTCCAGGTAACTCCGTCTCCCTCCATCTAAGTTGACCGACGAGATGACGAGGAAGCAATAAACAAGGCAGACTAATTTGTTGTTTCCGATTCTAGCGCCGAAGATCTCGACATATGCGACGACTTCCCTTAACCCATTATCTACCCGATTCTTCGGTAGCAAATAAAAAAAATTTCTTGGATGTTATAAAAGGCCATAGGGTACCTGAAGATATGGAGATCAAAGGCACTAAGAAGTCATCATCCCTGGTATTCAGAAAGACATTTTTTTAAGAAAATCCTCTTTCCCTTCTTGACTTTCCCTTCTAAAGTGATAGTTAGATTTGTTGAGTGGTTTTAACCGATTACTGATTCTGCTGTAACAATTAAAGATTATCTGTCTTTTCTGTAAGTGTTATTCTTTTCTGTAATACAATATTAATATGGGATTTGAAGTTTCTAATTTTTTTTACGAGTTGTGACCATTGTTTATCTGTGGACTGAAGTTTCGATTATTATAATTGTTTGTTTTGTTTTGTTTAAGATTTAGTTATTCTTATAAATTCCTTTCTGAACTGGAACTTCTGGCGAGCTGTTCTTGAGCCTCTACTCAAGAATGGTGAACCCCAGGAAATAACGAGTTATGGATTGATGAAGGGATCAATCCCATGTCTATCATTGTTCGATTCATATATTATTGAGATAAATAATATTACTTTGTTATTTATAATTTTATACTAACTAATTTGTGAGTTAATCTGTACAGATTATAAAGTTTAAAGATAATTTGTTAAATATCTTACTTAAATATAAAGTAATATTTTAAGGACTATTTTATTACTTGTTGTAACTAAAAGAACAATTGGGGCAAATGACCCTAGCTCTGTAAATATATTGGTGTTAATCACCGCTTACTTTTTCTAATAATACATCAGATTATTTCTCTTCAACTATCTTCTATCATTCTTGATCTTGATTCATCAAATCAATGTTGATTCATCAAGTTTTATTATGGTATTAGAGCACAAGGAGAAACAATCTAGAAAAGATTTACTGATTTACGATCCGTTCGATTATGATAACGACGATCTTCTAGACGAACCGAAAGAAGATCTAAGCCCTAATTCTAAGGTACAACATTCAACTACTAGAGCGCCAGATTCAACACTTCATCAAGATTCAACTGTCGACGAACAACTAGTGGAGGATCAAAACCCTAAAACAACTATAGAACAAATTGTTCAAGAATCATCTTATCTTTGCTTTCTAATGGAGAAAAAAAAGCGCGATCGTACCGATCCTTTATATCTACATGGAGGAGAATCTTCTTCAACCGTTCTTACATCGACAGTTCTAACGAGGCTTAACTACTTTGAGTGGAGCACGAGCGTTCAATTAGGACTTCTTGCCAAGATGAAGACATGTTTTATAGATGGTTCTTGTAAGATGCCGAGTGATAACAAAGAAGCTATACTTTGGAGGATGGTCGACGCAACTATAAGATCTTGGATTATGAATACTATTGATAAGAAGAATAAGGTTCATTTTTAGAGCACTCTTACTGCACAAAAATTATGGGACGAAATGAAAGCACGCTATGAAGGAAACAATGGGCCAACACAATATCAATTGAGGAAGAATATCTACATAATTCAACAAGGTAATTTAGACCTAGAAGAGTATTATTCGAGAACTAGGCTTTATTGGGATGAACTTCTTCATTTACAACCACACAGAAACTACACTTGTGATAGAAGTAATATAGACACATGCGTTTAATGTAAACTTGAGAAACAAGTGATAATGGATTATGAAAAGAGCAATTTATACTTGTTCTTATTAGGCATTGATGACTCTTTTGAGAACATCAAGGATTCTATACTCATAATGGATCCTCTACCAAATATATACAAAGCTTTCACCATGCTACACAATGTTCAGAAGAAAAGACAGATTAATATTCCAAACCATCAACATCATTCGACTATGTTCGTGAATTCAAATGGAGGACCTATGAAGAAGACAAGAGGACCTAATGATGGAAGACAAAATAACAAGAACACAGTGTGTAATTATTGTAGTATGAGAGGACATACCAAAGAACAATGTTTTAAAATTCTTGGCTACTCTAAATGTTGGAAAAATCCAAAGAAAAGAAATGCAGTATATGCAACAAACACACCATTCTCTAATGATGAAGATACACCAGCTGAAATCTCTCAATGAGAATTTATAGCAATTCAGAGGTTGATTAAAGAAATGAGGATGGATATAAATAGAGCAGGAAATTCAAGTGGAGCAGGAACTTGAAATTAAGCAAGACATTCAAAAGGAAAGAACATAAACTTTGAAGTAGGTAAGTCTGCTAACTCTTATGTTTTTACAGCTATTGAATTAAGCATGAGCCTAAATCATTTAGAGAAAGAAAAGAATATATGGTTGATAGACTCAGGTGCTAACAACCACATATGCAATAATAGGAATCTTTTTACACAAATACATAAGTTGGAACAAAACAAATCTTTAGACTTTGCATATAGATCTTCTAAATCCATTAGTGAAATTATAGATTTAAGGTTAAATGAGAACTTTAACTTGAAAGAAGTACTTATTGCACCAGATTTCAAATACAATCTTATTTCAGTAGCAAATCTAATAAGAGATAATAAGATAACCTGCACTTTTTCTCAAAATAATTGTGTGTTGCTGGACCATGATCAAAATGCAATCTATGAAATTAGAAAGAGAGTTGGAAATATTTTTTTCTTTTCTTCCTTAAATGATTTCGATAAAGGAAAATTAGATATTGTTTCTAAAAATTTCTTCAATGTTAGTGAGTTTGCGATGGTGCACCAAAGATGTGAGCATCCATCTAATAAAGTCTTGAAAATAATATTTCATTTTTTAGCAAATTAAATGTCTCATTGTTCAACTTGTCCAATTATAAAGTTTCATACAATGCCTTTTCAAAACAGTTTGTCTTTTTCAAAAGATAGGTTTGACCTTATACACATTGATCTATTGGGTCCTTATAAAGAAGAGTCTTTGACAAACACAAGTTATATGCTTACAATAGTAGATGATTTTTCAAGATGCACATGGTCTTTTATTCTTCAAGATAAAACACTTGTATTTGATAAGATTAAACATTTTCTTCTCATGGTTAGAAATTATTTTAATAATAGTGTTCAAACAATCAGAAGTGACAATGGAACATAATTTGTTAATGCTAAATGTTCTGAACTTTTTAATTGTATGAGAATAATTCATCAAAAGACCTGTGTTTATACTCCACAACAAAATGGAGTTGTGGAGCGTAAACACAGACATTTAACACAAGTTGCAAGATCTTTATTGAAACATTCTAGTGTCCCAATTAGTTTTTAGTCATTATCTCTACTTACTGCTACATATTTGATAAACAGAATGCCTACATATGTTTTAAAATGGAAAACACCTCTTTATATGCTCACTCAAACTGAATTTGACTATAAAATTTAAAAGTTTTTGGTAGTCTTTGTTATATTGCAAATTCTCTACCAATCAAGTCAAAATTTCAAGATAGAGGCATAAAGTGTGTTTTCATTGGATATCCTTCAAACCAAAATGGATATCTTATTTATCAACTTGATTCGGGAGAAATCACTATATCTCGAGATGTTATTTTTCATGAAGACATTTTTCCTTATAAAGAGAAACAATAATTTTAAATAATATACCTCTAAATAATGATCAAATGTTTATCTCTTCATCAAAAGAATCTAAAATACTAAATCAAACACAAGTCAATAAAAATAATTTTGAATTACCTTCACATGAACACATCACTGAAGTAGATCATAATATTTCTCAAACAGAAACGACACGAAATCAGAATATTTTTAAACTAAATTGTAGAAGAAGTCATCGACACAAGCACAGTCCAACTTGGATGAATGATTTTGTAGTTAATCAAGTTGAGACTTCTCACAAACAATCTAGTAAATATACACCAAACACTTACCCTTTTCATTCTTTTTTAAAAGATGAGGAATATTTTAATTTTTTTTTATCTAACATTGATCATACTTCAACACCTCAAACTTATTTAAAAGCCTTACAAAATCCAGATTGGGTGAAAGCTATGCATAATGAATTAGAAGTTTTAAGAGTTAATAAAACTTGGAAATTAACATAATTGCCTAAAGGAAAGAAAGCAATTGGATGTAGGAGGGTTTTGCGCCGGTTGCCAAAAATGTTATTGTTAGACTCATTATTGCCTTAGCAGCTTCTAAAAGATGGTTTTTACACCTAATTGATATTGATAATGTTTTTCTTCATGGACCACTTGAAGAAGAAATTTATATGAAAATTCCAGATGGCTTTCAATCTGACTCTAAGAACATTGTTTGTAAGCTAAATAAAAGTCTGTATGGACTCAAACAAGCTTCTAGACAATGATATTCAGAAATATCATCTATTTTGAATCAAATGGGTTTTCGAAAATCAGAATATAATCATTGCTTATATATTAAATATTGTAATAAGTCTATTATTGCCCTACTTATCTATGTCGACAATATATTGATAGCTGGAAATGATATTGATCAAATTTCTATGCTTAAAAAAATAATTGATTCAAAATTCAAAATTAAAGATCTTGGAATTGCAAAAAAAAATTTTGGTCTAGAAATCATACATGTTGCCAATGGCATTCATGTAAATTAAAAAAAGTATATATTAGATCTAATAAATTATGTTGATCTAATTGGTTGTAAACCAGCTAAAATCCCTATGATTAGGGTATCAAACTGCATGAAGAATTGCATAAATCTATACCTGAACCAAGTAGGTTCTGGAGACTAGTCGGAAGATTACTCTACTTAAATTATACTCGATCTGATATTGCATATGTTTTGCAACAACTATCTCAGTTCATGAATGAACCATTTATTTGTCATTGGAAAGCTACTCTTCATGTGGTAAGATACTTAAAAGGTACTGCTTATGTTGGGACATTCAATCCATTTGATAATGAAATTAAATTACAGGCTTATGCGGATTCAGATTGAGGATCTTGTCCTCTTACTAGAAAGTCACTCACATGTTATTGTATTTTTCTTGGGAATACTATTATCTCTTGGAAAACCAAGAAATAGTCAACAATTTCTAGATCATCAGCTGAGGCTGAGTATTGTTGTTTGGCGGCTACGTCTTGTGAAATTAAATGGATTTCATATCTGTTTACAGATTTTCAAATTGAAATGCCAATTCCAGTTACATTATATTGTGATAATCAAGCTTAAATTCATATTTCTGAAAATGCAGTATTTCATGAACGTACAAAGCATCTTGACATTGACTGTCATATTGTTAGAAATAATTATTTGGCTGGTTTTATTAAACGGACATATGTTTCAACCAAGAATCAAATTGCTGATATATTATATAAAGCTTTGGATTTTTCGATGTTTAATTATCTTCGATCCAAGCTATTTCTCCAAGATGTTCATCTTGAAGGGGGAGTATTGAGAGTAATATTACTTTGTTATTTATAATTTTATACTAACTAATTTGTGAGTTAATCTGTGCAGATTATAAAGTTTAAAGATAATTTATTAGTATAATAAGTTCAATACTTTACTTAAATATAAAATAATATTTTAAGGACTATTTTATTACTTGTAACTAAAAGAACAATCGGGGAAAATGACCCTTGCTATGTAAATACATTGGTGTTAATCACCGCTTGCCTTTTCTAATAATACATCAGATTATTTCTCTTCAACTATCTTCTATCATTCTTGATCTTGATTCATCAAATCAATGTTGATTCATCAAGTTTTATTATATATGTTCTTCATTTTGTTTTAAACTGTCTACTCTTCATTTGTAAATTTGTGTTAATTATTTGGATATGGCGTTAACGGACATGTTCTGAATTATTAGACTAGGGATAATTTGTATTGAAAGAAAAATTTAATTTTGTATAGCTTCTTTTTGTTAAGTGGAGACCTTCATGTGGCAAAAAAAGGGTTTTTTGTGGGGACTTTGTTTGATATTCATGTATCAGGACCGGCCTTGCCAAAACTATAATTAGCAGTACCGATTGTATCAGGACCGACAATATCTAATCTAGTGACATGAGTTGAACCTGGAATAGTAAGGCCAGGATTAGGGTTAGTAGGGCCAGTATGCCTGGGATTAGCATGATGAGCAACTCCAGGACCGGTATGACTAGGACCTTCTTTATTATGACTGGTACCCTGACCAGGACCGGTATTATCAGGACTGATGTTTTGAACATGACCTATTCTTGAAAAAACAGTATCCTTAGGACCGGTGTTTTGAACTTGATTGATAGGGTCAACTTTAGTAGGGTCAGCTTGTACTTTTACCCACTTCATTCTCTTCCCGATCTTCTTTCTGACCTATATTTGTTTTTGCATTTGATTACCCATCCTATTAGCATCAGTGCACTCATTAATGTTAACTTCAGATCTGTTCACATTTCTAGCAGCCTAATTAGATTCATTCAGACAACCTTCCTGAACATTATTATTGACCTTCAATTTTAAATTATTATTGATATGGTATTTTCTCATTGAGTGTGTGAAAGTGCTACACCACGTACATCGACTGGGCTTCCATTCATATTGAACTCCAATATCAAACAGATTCCCAGTCTATTCTTTAGTTAAAGCTTGATCGGGAGAGAGCTGCTTGGATGTATTTCAACACTAACTATGGCCATAGTCGCTCTCTCGTAGCTTTCTATTGCTGGGTCAAACATAAGTGGTTTACCTATTATACTTGATATATAAGCCAGACCTATTTGGTTGCATAGGTGTGGTGGAACATTCTTCAGATTCACCCAAATTTGTTCTAGTTCAGGCGGTCTATGATTGATATTAAGTTCATCGCCCACTTGTACAACTTGAATCTTCTACCTCTTATAAAGGTATACTCACTTTCAATAATCGGCTTTATTTCGCTTCCTTTCCAGAAGGATAAAAAATATAATCCATGATTATTGATTGTGATCTTTTCCAGACTAGATGAATCTCATTGACCCATCAGCGTTCTTCTAACCTCAACAAATGGTGCTTTCATATTACCCATGAAATGACCAACTATGACGAACTCCTATGCCTTTACGCATTCTTCTTCAATTTCTGGTGAAGTTCAAACCGCTTCGGATGATCAAGAGTAATTACCTTTGGGAATAGGGTGTTTATCTGCAATTTTTCTTTTTCTGGTTCAAGCATACCATTCCACACCTCTCCTTTCTGTCAGGTTCTGTTTGGGTTGCTTATGATTGTGTACACAGTCGTTTTATTACCATTTGATATTTCCTTCATGGCGTCAACTGTCTACTTGATCACTTCATAATATTGGTCCTTGTTGAATATATTCCAATTTTTCAGATAATGGCAGTTGGTCGTTTCTTTCCTTAGCCATAATGATCTCCTGTTTGTTGACTTGAAATAAGAACTTCTTCAACTGGTTTCTCAGTTCTGCCAAGTTTTCTATTTTATTTTTCTTCATTAACCACTTTGGACCAGCAATATGATCCTTATTATCAGCTTTAGTGTTCTCTTTGCCAGAAATTGCAACAGTAGGAGAAGTTGAGGAGATGACTGTTTCAGGGTGCCTTTGACTTGCATGATCTGGAGATTTTTGTAATTAATGTGTTAAAATATGGAGTGTGAGAGGTGAATTGTTTCTTCTAACAGTCTATTAACATTTGTCCATACGTTTATCATTTCCTTATTCTTAAATAGAATCTAACAATTTGAATATCTTATTTTTTTTCATGTTTATAAAAAAAAACAATCCTTTCTTATAATGGTATAATTTACATTCTACTGTCTCCACCAGTATGTAACACACATTTGTGAGATCATGATTTACTTCCTTCCATTGTTAGCCTTGCATCTCCCTTGTAACGTGTTTTATACCAGACAAGTAAAATAAATATTTTGGCATAGCTAAATCTGAGCGTAATTCATTTAAAAGAAGTAGGAATATGTTTAAAACGGATAAACATGTATATACAAACCTTTTGAGTTGTTATTTAGTTTAATTATGACCATAAACTAAGAAATAGTAAGTCTGACATATGTTGACAAATAAGTCTTATAGCATAATTTATTGGTGAGACAAGGATTTATAACCGGCCTAATAGACAACCCAAAAAACAGCCCACTAATAATTAATTTTCTTTATATAATGTATAACAGTATTATATGGATTATTAATATTAAATCATTATAATTTTTTAACTAAAATTATAAAATTTTTAATATGTTAAATAATTAAAATAACGTCTAATATAATAAATCTAAACAATAACACGTGAAATATAAAATTTTAAAACAATCAAATAAAATATTTTTTAAATAAGGATCTTAATTTATATATAGCTTAAATATATATAATCAAGTAGTTAACATGAATATTAAAATGATAATATCAAATAAAATATTTGTTATTAAGTACGAAGTTTAATTAAATCTTTTTTTCTTTAGAAGAGAATTAGTTTTTTTTTTAAATTTTCTAGATAATATAATAAAATTTAAATAAAAAAATAAGGAATAAAATTTGAGTTTAAACAAATGTTATTAAATGTGATGTCAGAGTAATTAAGTATTATGGACGATACTCAGGGTATCTCTTAGAGAGAGAGAGACAAAGTAGAAAAATATTTTGTTCTTCTCCACAAAATTTTCCTTGGATTTTGTGTTTTTTTTTAAACAAAATATATTAATTATGTCATTATTTTCAATATAAAAATATTATTTATTTGAGTTATATATATATAATAATTAATATTTAGTGTTGTTAGATTAAAAATAAAATAATCAAATTGACAAATAAGGCCCATTAATTGAGATTTTAGAATTTGCTTTTTAAACTTTCTTGTAACCTTCTATTATTAATGTTAAAAATAAAAAAAATAATTTTAAAAACAATTAACTTATTAGGTAAGTGTCATATATAATTAAATTGGTATGTTTCAATTGAACGATAATAAGGAGTATCCCATAATGTCATAATGTCTTTTTTCATTTTTATATAATTAAGTTTATTGAATATATATAATGTATATACACATGTATTATTAATATTAAATTAATGTAATAATTATAATTTATTAAAAAAATATTAAAATGATGGTTAAATATTGAAAAACTGAAAAGGAGAATAATATAATTAATTATATTTAAAATCGGTAATTGAAACAACTTTACTCAAAAATATATAATTTTACTAGATTAAATTATAAAATAAAATATAATAAAATTAAAATTAAGCCAAGTAAAAATTTTATATGTAAAATTATTTATTATTGTTTCTATCTTTTCGGATAACAATCTTATTATTATAGTTTATTGATTATCTTTATTTATTTATTTATTTATTCCGAAATTAGTTAAATTTATTATTAATAATTATATACAAATTTAATTAAGAAATGAGAAGAATGAAAAATAAGAAACTAGGATAATATAATTAATTATATTTAAAAAAAAAGTAAATGCATTTTTTTTAGAATTCACTGCAATTTTTTTGGTAAAAATAAGTTAAATTATTAAAATAAAATAAAATAAAATCTAATAAAATCTAAACAAGATCAAGTAAAATATAAAGTTAAAAAAAACAAGCAAAATAAATTTCTAAACATAGTAAAACTGGAGTTTACTTAAATGAAAAGGTAAACAAGCCGAGTATAATTAATTATATTTAAAAGAG
This sequence comes from Impatiens glandulifera, assembly GCF_907164915.1. Classification (NCBI taxonomy): domain Eukaryota; kingdom Viridiplantae; phylum Streptophyta; class Magnoliopsida; order Ericales; family Balsaminaceae; genus Impatiens; species Impatiens glandulifera. The sequence continues at coordinate 42,311,346 of NC_061869.1, read as the reverse complement.
TTAATTAATTTCTATTTTTTTTTAAAAAGTGGAGTAAATTTGAGTTTAAATAAATGTAAATTTTTTTGTTATTAAGGGTGAAGTTGAACTAAATCATTTTCCTACAAGAGAATTATTTTTTTGTCTAAGATTTTCTAGATAATATTCAGATCAATTATGGCTCATTGTGTTTTTACTCGTAGGTTTTCATTGACATTAATTTTTTATAGTGCTATATATTTATTAATTATTATTGCAATTTTTATAAAAATAATACTGCAATTTAAGTTGATTAGTCATGTAAATAATATAATTTATTGTTTTAATTAAAAATAAATAAGCAATTTATTCTACATTAAGTCTATTTTAAATTTATTTTATAACTTATTTTTGTAATATATACTTCTTAAAACTCAGCTGAGCATATATATATAGGCGTATAAATATTTTTTTATGTTTTTATTAAAATATATCATACTACACCATTTACCTCTATCTATTTTAAATATTAACTAAAGAAAAGTATATCTAAAATTTAATTAATTATTTTGAAACTTAATTAGAATGACCATGTCAAAACACACTTTTAAGTTAAATATTTACACACATTTATTATTAATTATAAGATATTTACAATATTTATATATTATTAAGAATTAAGTTAATTTAACTAGTTTATGAATAATAAGCTAGCTAATATATAATCTACATTATTCTTATTTAATAAGGTAAATAATATTAAATGCTGTTACATAATTAAGTTTATTTATATAATGTATAACAGTATTATATGGATTATTAATATTAAATTAATATAATAATTATAATTTATTAAAAATATTATTGAGATGTTGAGTTAAATGATGTAAAAACTGAAAAGGAGAATAATATAATTAATTATATATATATATATATAAAATTAAAATTAGACCAAGTAAGAACTCTATACGTAAAATGATTTGTTATTGTTTATTTTTACGGATAATCATTCATAAGTTTATTGACTATCTTTATTTATTTATTCTATTAAAATTAATAAAAATTTATAATTAAGAAATTGGGAAAATGAAAAATAAGAATCGAGGAGAAGATAATTAATTATTTTAAAAAAAAGTATTTGCATTTTTTGAGTGAGAATTAATTGCATTTTTTTATTAAAAAATTATAAGTTTCAATAAGTTAAATTATTAAAATAAAATACAAATAAAATCTAAATAAAACATATTAAAATATAGGGTTAAAAAAATAAAATAAATTTCTAAATATAGTTTAAAAGAATTAGTTTAAACATTTTCTTTTGAAAAATCATTATAACTTTTTAAATAAAATTATAAAGTTTTTAATATGTTAAATAATTAAAATAACATATAATATAATAAATCTAAACAATAACACGTAAAATATAGAATTTTAAGACAATCAAATAAAACATTTTTTAAATAAGGAGTAAAATTTGAGTTTAAATAATGTAAAATATTTATAATTATTTATAAAATTTGATATTTAATGAAGGTACGAAATTATGATAATTGATTAAGTGTTAATTTAGATTTAATGATGAGAAACTGTAAACAAACGAGGTATATGATGAAAAATCTGAACAGACATTTTAATTTTTTTTTATTAAATTATATAAAATTTTAATATATAAAATAATTAAAATTAAATCTATTCTAATATAATAAAATCTAAAAAACACGAAAATTTAGAGTTTTAAATAAATATAAAATATTTGTAATTATTTATAATATATTTTTATATTAAATTTTGTAGATGAGAAAATTTGATAATGGAGATATGAAATTATGATAATAGATTATGTGTGAATTTAAGTTTATTGATTACAAATGTAAACGAGGTGCATGATAAAAAAATCTGAAAAGACATTTAAAATTTTTTAAAATAAAAATAAAATAAAATCTAACAAGTTAGGTATAATCTATTAAAAAAAAATTCTCAATCATCTCTATGTGAATAGAGCTCAAATCAAGATCACCCTTCTCTCTATGAATGGAGCTTCCAAACTTTGATCTAGCTTTTTCATTACTAATTAATATTAAAGACCTATTTATATAATTGTAATAATTTATTATTATTATTATATAATTTAATTATAATTCAATATTAATTATCTATTCATTTAGTAAAAAATATATATTTAAATTATATAATATAAACTAATATATAAATTGAAAATTACTAACAAGTAAACCTCTAAAAAACAATCAACCGTCAGTGATTCACATTAATAATCTGATTTGTCTATTGCAAATCTTTGTCTAGTGTGTTTCTCAAAGGAATGCATGATACTCATATTATGTTTGAAATATGTTTTAAAAATGATATATAAGGAAAAGTTATTCTATATAAAGGATTGTTAAGTAATAAATAATTATAAAGGAATGCTTCTTCAAAAATTTGACAAGAATTATTGTTTATGACAAAGTTTTGAAATAGAAAACAAAATCCAAATTTGAAAGTTTTTGATCATTTATGATGAAAATCTAATTAATGTAATATTAGAATAGTGTAATTTATCGGTGAGACGAGGGATTTATAGCCGACCCAATAGACAAGCCAAAAAAAAAGGACACCCACTAAAGGTAAAGAATGGATACTCGTATCAAGAGAAGAGAATCAGCTCCATCTATGATTCACAAATGTTGACTGCGTTTGACTGCAATGTCATTCGATAGAGCCAATTGATCAATCCTTCACAATCTGTAAAACATACTTTCACCACTGTCTCTGGTATGCACGATAATCTCACATCCTTTGAGTCGTAAACAATTATAATTTAGGCGCTTTCACTCTGCTTCTGCAAACCCCACGCTTCTACCTCTATTATGCACCCGCCGCACTTGTATGTTCTTCTTCTTCTCCTCCTCCTTCTTCTTATTCTTCTTCTTCTACTCCTTCTCCTGCTTCTTCTCCTGCTTCTATTCCTCCTTCTCCTCCTTCTTCTCTTCTCCTCCTTCTTCTCATCCTTCTTCTCCTCCTCCTCCTTCTCATTCTTCTCCTTATTCTTTTTCTTCTTCTCCTTCACATTCTCCTTCTCCTCCTCCTCCTCCTTCTTCTTTTCTTTCAAGTGTTAGAAACATTTGCATGTTCCATCTTTTTTCAACACATCTGGTGGTGTTCCAAGCTCTATTGTCTAAAACAATTAACAATAAATGATTAACAATTTAAATTCTTTAAAGATTAATATTTGAGATATTAATAAAAAAAACATCAAAAATTATATATTGTATGTTACTAACCATTCTTCTTCTTCTTCGTAAGATTTATTATTTTATAGGATAAAAATAAAAAATAAAAATAAACTGTCAAATCCAATATAAAACCCTCTAACTAATTGGATTTGCTATCTATTATACTTATCAAAGTACTGTTATACATTATATAAATAAACTTATGGATTTATAAATAATAAGTTTATAGATAGATTTAAATTTTATTGATTCTTTTTTTTTTTGAAAAACAGCTTAGTGCCATTTCATTAAAAAAACCCAAAAGAGGGAAAAAAAATACAAAAGTTTAAGATCAGATTTAGACAATTTCTAGATTTGACAATGAAACAATAACTGAATTATAGACAATAACAATAATAAATTAGAGCCTACATCGTTTTTACTTTTATTCTACTTGTGACCTTCTCAAACGAAATATCCCATATCTGGAAGAGCTTTCTATTCTCTTCATTCCTTTCGATTCTTCTCCAGGATTGAATGAGTGCATTTCCATCTAAAGTTATATCTCTCCAAATATCTTCAGCGGTTTTACTTTTTCCACTATGAGTTCTTGAATTTCTTTCTTTCCAGATATTATAGATTACCGCTCCAAAATAATATTTCAACATACTTACATAAAATGATCTTCTTTTTTCTTTATTCTTCATCCACTATTGGATTTCTTCCCATATTCCTGGAAAGTTGATGATGTTCATGTTTGCAGCATACATCCTCCAGATTTGTATTACAAAAGAGAATTCCCCAAATAAATGGTTTATGTTTTCCTCAACTCCCGAACATAGAATACAGTTGATATCAGGATTATTTATGTATTTTCGAATTCTGTCTTTTGTTGTCAACCTTTTCCTATATACCAGCCAGAGAATAAATTGGTGACGAGGAATAATCTTTGGAGACCATACCACATTATGCCAATCTACCTTCTGTCCTCTTGTTCTAACCATTTCCCATGCCTTTCCTGTAATAAACTTCTCATTGCTTTCTATTTTCCAGCATATTTCATCATTACTTTCATTGAGTTGCTTCTTCCTCATTAGGTTTAAGATTTTATCACCTTCTGAAATACGCCTCAAAAGTGAATCACATTTACCTTCATAGACGTCTCTAAATGAGTACTTGATGTATTCTCTTCTAACTCTGTTTCCTTGCATTTCTTCTTTGAATATAATGAGAATATTATCCAACCAAGGATCAATGCCAGAATAGTACCCCTCTTCCATTTTCAATTGTGGTTTTCACCATTTGAAAGACATCTTTTCTTGTTTTTAGGATTTTCTTCAATGACCATGTCATTCTTTCATTGATGCTTCGTGTCCAGATACTCTGCTCTTCTTTTATAAATCTTGTATGCACCCATTTGACCCATAGGGAGTCCGCTTTTTGCTCCAACTCCCATAAGTTTTTTATGGTGATGGCTTTGTTCCATTCAACACAAATTTTTATTCCTAGTCAGTCTTCTTCTATGCAAACATCATTCCATTTGACTTTTTTTCCTCTTCTTCCTTGTGTTCCCCAGATGTAGTCTCTCATGATTCTATCGAGTTCAGCCATTACTTTTTTTGGGATGACTATCTGTTGTGCCCAGTAGCCAATAATTCCAAAGATGACTCTTTTAACGAGCTCGATTCTACCTGCATAAGACAATTTTTTCGTAGCCAGTCCCAAAACATAATTTCTAACCTTTTCTACCAATTGTCTGAAGTTATTGTATCGGAGTTGTTTTGATGATAGGGTACTCCATGGTATTTCACTGGTAGTTCACCTTCCTTGATTCCTATAATATTGAATATGTTTTCTTTCCTTTCTTCATTAACCCCTCTATAGAAAGCCTGACTTTTGTCCTCATTGATGTATCTATAATACTCGAAAAGATTGTTAGAGCTTCTTTGATTATACTAACAGATTCAACATCCGCATAAGTCACAAAAAATAGATTATCTGCAAAACATATATGGGTTATTGTTTCTTCTTTGCACTACATGTGAAATTGAAATGAAGACTTCTCAAAAGCATTTTTAAAATGCAGTCAAGAATTTCCATTATTAAGACGAATAAGTAAGGAGATATAGGGTCTCCTTGCCTTACTCCCCTTTCACCCTTGAAAAAGCCTCCATGAATACCATTCACGCTCACAACAAAGTGAGGAGTGGAAACACATTGCATAATCCAATCAATGAAAATAATTGGAAAACCTGTAGCAAGGAGGAATTCGTGGATTGATCCCCATCTGATCGAGTCAAAAGCTTTTTTAATGTCAATTTTGAAAGCCACATGCAGCGATATATTTTTTTTGCCATATCCATTCAATAAGCTTCGTATGAGTAGGATGTTATGGGAAATAGAGCGTTTAGAAATAAATGTTGATTGCCATAATCCTACAAGCTTATCAATAACTGTTTTCAAACGTTGCGAAATAATTTTTGAAATAATTTTGTAAATAACATTGCAGCATGAAATAGGATGAAAGTCCTGGATTTTTTCCGAAATTGAATTCTCAGGAATCAAATTCAACATTGTGACGTTCCATTGCTTCAACATTTTCCTGTTTTGGAAGAATTCTAAAACCCATTCGCTTACATCTTTACCTACTATTTCCCAATTTTCTTTGAAGAAGTTCGCGTTGAAACCATCTGGCCCTGAGCTTTTATCCCCTTTCATCGAAAATACAACTTTTTTGACTTCTTCAATACTCACTCTTGTAATCAATTGGTTACCACTTTCTTCACTAATTTTTCTTTTACAAACTGTTGAAGCAATCTTTGGTTGTCCTCTATTATTGTGCTCGTTTCAGTTTCAATCAGCTCTTTGTAGAAACTTATTACTTTCTCATGAACTGTCTTTTATCCCTGTAAAACATCTCCATTTGAGTTTGTGAGCCTTAGGACCTGATTTCTAAAATTCCTTGATGAACATTTTTTATAGAAGAAAGAAGTATTCTTGTCTCTTAATGAAAGCCAATTTTCTCTAGATTTTTGCTTAGCAAAACTTTCCTCTTTAGAACAGACGTCTCTAAATCGCGTAAGAGTCTCTTTGTCCTCTTCTCTGTTATAAGGTAGATTTGGGACTCTTAGTGGCTTGCTTTGTATTTCCTCCAGTTTTGTTTTGGCTTCCTCTACTCTTTTAGAAATTCCACTATATTTTTTCCGGTCTAACTTATTTAATTTCCCTTTCAGTAATCTTAGTTTCTTACAAACTCTGAACATCTTTGTTCCATTAATTCTGATGTTCCAAGTTTCATTAAGGATTTCATTAAATTCTTCATCTTTCATCCAGAAGTTGAAGAATTTAAAGGGTCTTTTCTGTTTTTTCTCCTTCTCCCAAAAGAATTTCAAAGGGCAGTGATCAGAGATACCTGGTTGCAAAACCTGGATTTGGCTTCTTGGGTAAAACTCCACCCATTTATCATTCACTAGGCCTCTATCAATTCTGCCTTTTCTCATGTTGTCCGCCCCTATTGTAGTTGACCATGAAAATAGATTACCCGAGGAAGACGGTTCAATGCAACTTATGTCTCGAATGCATTCATTGAAATCATGCATGTCTTGTGTTATGTCTGTCTCAGGCTCTCTTTCATTTCTAAATCTTGTAACGTTAAAATCTCTCATAATAACCCACGGTTCGTCGTCCGTAATGCTTCTTCTCAAATCATTCCAAAGTGTCTTCCTCTTTTTCCCAGAGTTGCTTGCATAGACTACCGCAAAGAATATTTTTACCCTTGTCACCAAATTGATAACCTCTATCAAAATAACTTGATTGTTTTCAAAACAATTCTTGATTTCAACCCTTCTTTTATCCCATCCTACCCAGATTCTACTTTTAACCCCATCAGAGTTATGAATAAATTCCCATTCTTCTTTGAAGCAATCCTGGGCAACATTCTCTATTTGACTTTGTCTAACTTTTGTTTCAATAATTCCAAATACTGTGATTTCATTCTTTTCTGCTATTCTTCTAACCTCTTTTCTTTTTATAGGGTCATTTAACCCTCTAATATTTTATGTCATTAAATTCATTAATGAAAAAAAGATGTTCCAGCTTTACTTCCCCTTCCTTTACTTTTTCTTCCTTTCTGTTTTTCCCATATAGCAGGGCTATAAGGAATTGTATTTTTCTTAATTTGCTTACCTTGCTGTTTTGGGATTTTTGTATTTCTCTAGTCAACTTTCTTTTGAATTGGAGATTGTACAGTTTCAACCGATTCATCTGTCTCTTCTTTATCTTTCCCATTTCTTTTACCTACTTCCCCTTTCTTATTCAATGAAATAATGTAATATACAATTAATTATAAATATATATTTTTTTATATATAAAACAAAAATTGCAATTTGAATTTGTATTAACATTGTAAAACAAGTTAAAAAATAACTATATAATAAGTTTAATACAAAATAAATTACTATTATTTATAAATGAAACAACAAATATAAATTAAACAATGTCAATAACTATTCAACTTAAATTACACGAATCAAACTCTCGGCATTCAATCATGTTTATCACAATCTTATCATTCATAACTCAAGCTCATGACTTTCTAACTAGGAATTGTATCAACCTTAAATTTCTCGACAATTTGGCATTAAATTCATTAATCATCTATAAAAACATTTTCTAATTAATCTATATATATATATAATGATGCTTAATTTTTAAAGTGTCCGGATAGCCGGGTCGAGAGCTGTGGTTAATTTGGATATTTATCTGAGAGTAAATGGATATTTGGGTCGGATTGTGGGTTGACCCGTCCATAAACTTAAAACTGTTAAAAATAAATTTAAAAATGTTATTTGTAGGTTTCAAACTTGCAACATAACAAAACAAATACAACCCTTTAACCAACTAGACTAACAACACTTTATATTTAAGATTCAACACCAAATTTGATGAACGCGAGACATTTTTACAATAAAAGTTCAAATTTTTAACTAACTAATCTATATATATATATATAATGATGCTTAATTTTTAAAATGTCCGGATTGCCGGATCGAGAGCTGTGGTTAATTTGGATATTTATGTGAGAGTAAATGGATACTTGGGTCGAATTGTGGGTTGACCCGCCCATAAACTTAAAATGGTTAAAAATAAATTTAAAAATGTTATTTGTAGGTTTCGAACATGCAACCTAACAAAATAAGTGTAACCCTTTAACCAACTAGGCTAACAACACTTTATATTTAAGATTCAACACCAAATTTGATGAACGCAAGACATTTTAACAATAAAAGTTCAAATTTTTAACTAACTAATCTATATATATATATATATAATGATGCTTAATTTTTAAAGTGTCCGGATTACCGGGTCGAGAGCTGTGGTTAATTTGGATATTTATGTGAGAGTAAATGTATACTTGGGTCGGATTGTGGGTTGACCCGCCCATAAAAATAAAACGGTTAAAAATAAATTTAAAAATGTTATTTGTAGGTTTCGAACTTGCAACCTAACAAAACAAGTACAACCTTTAACCAAATGTGATTAAGATGTGGTTTGTCGAGGGATAATAGACCTGTATCATTTAAAAGTGGTTAAAGAAATATGAATCAAATATTTAATTGACCAAAGTGTGAGGTCACGATGCTAATTATTAAAAAATATGAATCAAATATTTGATTGACAAAGTGAAAGTGTAAAGTCGCGAAATAAGAGATTCATTCGGAAAAAATATGTGATGAAACATGTGAGAAAATAAGTTGTTTTATCGAAGTGAATAAAATGCGGAATGAGAGCGTTATATTTTTTATTTTAATAATTTTAAACATTGAATAAATATTATTATAATTTTTTAATTTATTTTGTTTTTATCCTTATCCGTATGAATCGCACGGAAATTTTCCTAGTTAAATTAAAAACACTTCCTATTAACTTCACAGAATCATGCACACCCATTGTTATAGTTCAAATTTATAAATTCAAATAAAGTCAAATAATATTTCAGAATTTCAACATTTCAGCAATCATAATTTAATTAATGTCACACTTAAACACATCCACAACTCTCAAACGAAAGATCAGAATCGATAAAACGTTGTTCATTCATTTCAGAAATAGAGCAGTAAGATATAATGCACGCACCTGGTGCCTATAGTAGAGTCAGCACTTCTGTCTCAAAAGTAAATAAACCTTTGGTGCTTGAACTGTCTCGAGCCTCTAATGTACTCTAAAATTCACTACTGCAAACGAGAACCCGAACTAGAAGTCGAAATTTGTAGAAGGAAAATAATGTAAGAATATATCCAAAAAGGTTGTATGTTAATGCATAATTAGAAAAAGAAAACAAAAGCATAGAGTTAAGGAAAGTACTGATTTATTTACTTGATCAAAAACTTCCAATGAGATATAATCAAGTAATAGTTTTCGATTTGCATCAAGAAAAATGAATCATAAGTATTAGTACAAACTGCACCAATCAATAAATTCCAAAGAATGAACTAATCCTACAGAAAATAAATCTCTCAAAGTGAATCAACAGGAAAGTAACTTCAAAGTGATTAAACTGAAAAAATGTCCTAAAGGAATGCTTATAAGAGAAACTTCAAAGAAAAGTTCTAAATATCAGAAGTTAATTGAGGGTTCAATATATATATATATATACAATGAACATGCAACTCTTATATCATGTATTAATACATTGTTTTTTAAAATCGAACATAAATTTCGATGCAGATCAGCATAGTCTACACCAAATCAAATCAAAGCAAATCGAATTAATATCAATATGTAAGGATCAAAAGCTGAAAAATCACATATCGCAACTAATTTCAAGAAACGCACTTAGATTGGATCACTATACAATGAGTTGAAGAAGATTCGACTCTTACCCCTTTGAAAGAAATTGCTTCCTAGATAATTTAGGCGCTGCAGAGAGAGAAATGGGTGATTTATCGAGACTGAAACATGAGAGACACTAATAGATCGTGTTGTCCAAAATATTCAAGTTAATATTATAATAGTGTAATTTATTGGTGAGACGAGGAATTTATAATATATGATTTTCAAAATTTTATGTAAGTATTCGATTATGACAATCTCTTACACGTGTGCCCTAATAATCTATCCTAAAACTTGTTATTCCCCTTTACGAAAGAAGAAAATAAATGAGAGAAGAAAATAAATGAGGTGAGATAAATCAACAAAAGTAAATAAGTTGTTGTTTTTTCAAGTATATTTTTTCTACACATGGACCAGTATTGAGGTCGCCCAACGAGAGGAAGCTTGAAGAGAAATCTGCCATTAGAGTTCAAACTAAGCTTTTATTTTTTATGAAATTCTTGAGGAGGAATCTAAAGTTTATTATAAAGATTCCAGAAGCTCTATTAAACATCCAGGAATTGTTTGATACCGATTGTATGTTTTAAATCATCATGTAACTGGAATTATTGTTGGAAATAATGAATGAGTCATCATTAGGTAACGTATAAGTGGCTTGGGGAATATAAATATTTCCACCTTGGTTAATGTCTAAGTCAAACATGGGAAGTGGAGTAGTGGTTTGAGTAATGTAAAGATTCCTAGGGAAGTGTAAAGGTTTCTTGTATATTGTATATAAATAGGGCTCTCCCCCTCTCATGTAATCAATATAATAATATATAATATATTAAAACTTTTCTCTACATGGTATCAGAGCGGGTACTTGTGATAGACTCTCTTTCAGCATTATCTTTACTTTCTCATATTCCTTTTCAGCACTGTTGTGCTGTTTAGTTTGAAATTTCAAAGTATTCTCTGCTTTTGTTAAACACGCCAATGACCACTTTCAGAAGCAATTTTTTTGATGGCACTCAACCGGGAGGATGACCTCGGTTCTTTTGAATGAAAAGAACTACATCACTTGGGCGCGGTCAACAACTATTTTTCTCAAAGGGAAGCTCAAATTTAGCCATATTTCTGGGACATCAACGCAACCAACCATATCAGAGAAATCCACTAACGAAGATCAAAAAAGGGCCGAGGAATGGGAAGCCCATGACTATCAAATCATGAGTTGGCTTCTAAATTCCATGGAGCCGAGAATTTCCGAATTTTTCTTGGGCAAAAATTCAGCAAAAGAAATTTGGGATTCGGTCAAGAAAAGATATGCAAATACTCAAAATTATGCTCACATATATCAATTGAAATCTGAAATCCAGTCTCTCAAAAAGGGATCGAAGTCGGTTACCGAAATTGTTGATGAGTTAACCAGAAGACGAGAAGAACTCATGATGTACTTACCTCGTACCAACGATGAGAATATCTTGCAAGAGCCAGATGAACAAGAAGGGATATACCAGTTGCTTGCCTCCCTCGATCCGAGTTGGGACGCCATCCGTGCTCAAATCCTCATGACGTCTACTCTTCCAGATTTCGATGATGTTGTCTCAAGGCTACAACAAGAGGAGACACGGAGAAGCACCATGGGAGGTGAGGGGCAAACAACATATGAAAATCAAGCATTTTTTGGTCACAAATCCCAAAATTTTCAACGAACCAGCAATCTCTTCTGTAATCATTGTAAGAAATAGGGTCATGCAAAGGAGTTTTGCTTCAAACTCTATCCTCATCTTCGTGCGGCAAAGAAGAATGGCAAAGAAAAAGGTAGAAATTTTAATGGGATAAACTCGAAAGGATTTCTCGCTCAAAACAATGGAGGAGAAAGCAATGATCAAATGGGCTGGAATACTAGGCCAACTACTGGACAACACAACTTTAATATATTAGCAGGGTCAAACAATCAAACAAAATTCAATAATCTTTTTGATCAGTTTACCAAATTCATGCAAACACAAGAGGCTCGGTCCACATCCAAAGTGGACCCAGATATTTTTTCAAAATATTTTACATATTTTTGCAAAAATCCTAATTATTGGGTAGTTGATTCAGGAACCTCAGATCATATGACTGGTAATAAAAATAATTTTTTGGATTTTTCCATTAAAAATTCACAACAAAGTGTTAAAACAGCTAATGATTCAAATATGCCTATCTTAGGAACTGGGTCTATCAGAGTATTTTCAAAAAATGTTGATAGTGTTCTTTATGTTCCACAATTATCTCCTAACTTATTATCTGTTAGCAAAATAACTAAAGATCTTAAATGTCTTGTTATTTTTTCTAATGAATGTGTTGTGTTTCAGGACAAGTTGACAGGAATGAAGATTGGCGAAGGACAACTTGTCAACAATATTTATATTGTTGATCTTTCTAGATGTGCTTTCAATTCATACACTAATTTTGAGCAAGATTTATGGCATCAAAGGCTAGGACATACTTCTAATAAAGTTGTAAAACATCTTTTTCGAATAGATATTTTTTGTTCAAATTGTGATATTTGTCAATTTTCAAAACAAACCAAACTTCTTTTTCCCATCTCTACAAATAAAACCAAATCTCCTCTCGAATTGATACATTAAGATGTATGGGGTCCTGCACCTATCGATTCGTATAATAATTTTAGATATTATATTAGCTTCATCGATGATTTCTCACGAACAACTTGGATTTATCTTTTAACTTCAAAGGTGGAAGTGTATGAAATTTTTTTGGAATTTAATTCATTTGCAGAAAATTATTTTAATGCCACAATTATAAACTTTCGATTTGATAATGGTACTGAATACATTAACTCAAAATTTTCAAACTTCTTTAAATCAAAGGGCATTGTTCATCAAAAAACTTGTGCTCATACACCTGCCCAAAATGGAGTTGCCGAACGAAAAAATAGACACCTTCTTGAGGTAACCCGAGCTTTACTTTTCCAGTCTAATGTCCCTAAGAGATTTTGGTCTGATGCCCTTCTCGCTGCGGTTCACCTTATAAACAGAATTCCTACCTCTGTATTGAATGGAAAAGCTCCACTCAATGTCTTAAATAACAAAGAAATATCTTATGAACATTTGCGTGTTTTCGGTTGCACATGTTTTGTTCACACTAGTCGCATTGATAAATTTTGTACAACTTCCATTAAAACTTTGTTTCTTAGATAGATACAAGGCACGTCTTGTAGCAAAGGGATATACTTAAACATATGGTATAGATTATGAGGAAACATTTGCCCCCGTAGCCAAAATGAACACGGTTAAAATTCTTTTATCGATTGCCACTAATAAAAATTGGAATATTTTTCAAATGGATGTAAAAAATGCTTTTCTCCAAGGTGATTTAGAGGAGGAAGTGTATATGGATCTTCCCCCAGGTTACAAAGATAACTTGAGTTCTAAACTTGTTTGTAAACTTAATAAAACTATATATGGATTAAAACAATTTCCCCGTGCTTGGTATGCTAAATTAAGTAATGCTCTTCTTCAAAATGGATTCACAAAAAGTATGGCAGATTCCTTCCTATTTATTAAAAATTTCTCTTTTTTTGTTCTTATATATGTTGATGATATTATAATTACTGAGAACAATGACGAACAAATAAATAAAGTTAAAAAGTATTTACAAAAAAACTTTTGATATCAAAGACTTATGTATTCTTAAATATTTTATTGGAGTAGAGATAGCCCATTCACAAAAAAGGTTATTCTTGTCTCAAAGAAAATATACTTTAGATTTATTAAATGAAACAGGGAAGATGGGATTAAAGCCAACTTATACTCCAATGGACACCACTACTAAACTTAATTCTGAAGATGGTGAGTTGTTAGTGGATATTGGCAGGTATCAAATGTTAGTTGGCAAACTTATATATTTAACCGTCACTAGACCATATATTACTTTTTCTGTTAGTGCAGTGAGCCAGTTTATGCATGCTCCACGAACAAGTCATCTAAAAACAGTCGAAAGAATACTTCGATATCTCAAGGCTACTCCGGGGCAAGGAATCTGGCTTAAAAGAAATCAGTGCTTAAACATCATTGGATACTCGGATGCAGACTGGGCAGGAAGGTCTGATAGAAAATCAACCACTGGATTTTGTACATTTGTTGGCGGGAATTTAGTCACTTGGCGCAGCAAGAAGCAAAACGTGGTTGCAAGATCCACCGCTGAAGCAGAATACCGGGCTATGACTACTACAACTAGCGAACTTATTTGGATTAAGCATCTACTCCAAGATATGGGGATATCTCATAGTAAACCTATGAAAATGTATTGCGACAACCAAGCAGCACGACATATCGCATCTAATCCCGTTTTTCATGAACGAACGAAACATATTGAAGTTGACTGTCACTTTATTAGGGAGAAAGTACAATCTGGCCAAATTGAAACACCTTACGTAATGAGTAAGAACCAGTTGGCCGACATCTTCACGAAGTCTCTAGATAGAACCTCCTTTGACCACATTCTTGACAAGTTAGGAGTTTTCAATCTATTCACTCCTAACTTGAGGGGAAGTGTTGGAAATAATGAATGAGTCATCATTAGGTAACGTATAAGTGGCTTGGGGAATATAAATATTTCCACCTTTGTTAATGTCTAAGTCAAACATGGGAAGTGGAGTAGTGATTTGAGTGATGTAAAGATTCCTAGGGAAGTGTAAAGGTTTCTTGTATATTGTATATAAACAGGGCTCTCCCCCTCTCATGTAATCAATATAATAATATATAATATATTACAACTTTTCTCTACAATTATAAACCAGTTTTCAAATCAAATATATATATATCTGAGTTCAGTTCCTTTTAAAGAGTTTTGAACAGAATCTTTTGAAAATAACTTCAGACGTTCTTGTTCAAGATCTTGTTCAAGAGTAACGATGGAGGCTACTTAGGTTTTGATCATAAGAATGTTTGGACAGCCTTAAGCACATTATATTAAGAAAAGTTAAGGTGTCCTCTAGAATGATCTAAAGTTGGGTTTTTATAATGGAAGCTAAGGGAACCTTAAAAGTCCCCATTAATAACTACCTACACATATTCAAATCGATAGAAATTTGAAAACATTCCTCAAAACTTATTATTTTTAATTAAATTTGAGGCTATAAAAATAATTTTTTAAAATCATGAAAGAACTCATTTGACTTGAATTGGAAATAAATAATTATTTTATGGAAGATATGATATCTATGGGATCTAAAAAACAATTAATTCCAGATTTTGAAAAAAACAAAATATAATACCGATAATAATATTAGTACTATTTATTTATGAATTTTTTTAAAATAAATTTGAAATATAAATATCATTATCAATGTGTTTAATTTGAATGAATTAAACACATTATTAATTTTGTATTATTTACATTTTTGGAATGTAATAATAATTCAAAATAATAAATGATAAATTAATGTTATTGTTAGAATTATAAATAAAAGTTAAAAATATTCATTTATTATTAATTATTTTGGTGTTTTGTAGGGCAAGTTGAAAAAAAAAGATCCACCTGACTTAGAAGGTAAAATGGTTAATAAGTGTCAACCAATAGGAAAGTAGCGTGGAGGGAACATGGTTTGTGATCACAAGATCCGTTGAATGAGATTTAATTCCATCCATCCAGGCCGTTGAGAGAAAACACACAAACAAAAGGGAAGGGGGTCTCTTTCCTTTGCACGCTCATTCTCGTCGTCGATCACTTCTAAAGGGAGAGTAAGGCTCTCGCTTCTCTCTAACTGTCTCCCAACTTTTCAGGTAACTCTGTCTCCCTCCATCTAAGTTGGCCAACGAGATGACAAGGTAGCAACAAATAAGGGGGACTAATTTGTTGTTTCCGTTTCTAGCGCTGAAGATTTCGAAAGATTCGACAACTTCCCTTAACCCATGATCTACCCGATTCTTCAATGCATCTGGTCTCCTAACTAAGTAGCAAATAACAAATTTTCCTTGGATGTTATAAAAGGACATAGAGTACACAAAGATAAGGAGATTAGAGGCACCAAGAATCATCCCTTGTATTCAGAAAGATATTTTTTTAAGAAATCCTCTTTCCTTTCTTGAGTGATAGTGAGATTTGTTAAGGGGTTTAGCCAGTTGAATACTGATTCTGCTGTAACAATTAAAGACTATCTTCTTTTTCTGTAAGTGTTATTCTTTTCTGTAATACAATATTAATATGAGATTTGAAGTTTCTAATTTTTTTTTACTGAGTTGTGACCATTGTTTATCTGTCGACTGAAATTTCGATTATTACATTTTCTTGTTTTGTTTTGTTTAAGATTTCATTATTCTTATAAATTCCTTTCTCAACTGGAACTTCGGGCGAGCCGTTCTTGAGCCTCTACTCAAGAACGGTGAACCCTAGGAAAATAGTGAGTTATGGATTGATGAAGGGATCAATCCCATGTCTATCATTGTTCGATTCATATATTATTGAGATAAATAATATTACTTTGTTATTTATAATTTTATACTAACTAATTTGTGAGTTAATCTGTACAGATTATAAAGTTTAAAGATAATTTGTTAAATACCTTACTTAAATATAAAGTAATATTTTAAGGACTATTTTATTACTCGTTGTAACTAAAAGAACAATTGGGGCAAATGACCCTTGCTATGTAAATACATTGGTGTTAATCACCGCTTACTTTTTCTAATAATACATCAGATTATTTCTCTTCAACTATCTTCTATCATTCTTGATCTTGATTCATCAAATCAATGTTGATTTATCAAGTTTTATTATGGTATCAGAGCACAAGGAGAAACAATCTAGAAAAGATTTACTTATTTACAATCCGTTCGATTATAATAACGACGATCTTCTAGACGAACCGAAAGAAGATCTAAGCCATAATTCTAAGGTACAACATTCAACTACTAGAGCGCCAGATTCAACACTTCATCAAGATTCAAGTGTCGACGAACAACTAGCGGAGGAACAAAACCCTAAAAAAACTATAGAAGAAATTGTTCAAGAATCATCTTATCTTTGCTTTCTAATGGAGAAAAAAAAGCGCGATCGTACCGATCCTTTATATCTACATGGAGGAGAATCTTCTTCAACCGTTCTTACATCGACAGTTCTTACGAGGCTTAACTACTTTGAGTGGAGCACGAGCGTTCAATTAGGACTTCTTGCCAAGATGAAGACATGTTTTATAGATGGTTCTTGTAAGATGCCGAGTGATAACAAAGAAGCTATACTTTGGAGGATGGTCGACGCAACTATAAGATCTTGGATTATGAATACTATTGATAAGAAGAATAAGATTCATTTTTAGAGCACTCTTATTGCACAACAATTATGGGACGAAATCAAAGCACGCTATGAAGGAAACAATGGGCCAACACAATATCAATTGAGGAAGAATATCTACATTATTCAACAAGGTAATTTAGACCTAGAAGAGTATTATTCGAGAACTAGGCTTTATTGGGATGAACTTCTTCATTTACAACCACACAGAAACTGCACTTGTGATAGAAGTAATATAGACACATGCGTTTAATGTAAACTTGAGAAACAAGTGATAATGGATTATGAAAAGAGCAATTTATACTTGTTCTTATTAGGCATTGATGACTCTTTTGAGAACATCAAGGATTCTATACTCATGATGGATCCTCTACCAAATATATACAAAGCCTTCACCATGCTACTCAATGTTGAGAAGAAAAGACAGATTAATATTCAAAACCATCAACATCATTCGACTATGTTCTTGAATTCAAATGGAGGATCTATGAACAAGACAAGAGGACCTAATGATGGAAGACAAAATAACAAGAACACAGTGTGTAATCATTGTAGTATAAGAGGACATACCAAAGAACAATGTTTCAAAATTCTTGGCTACCCTAAATGATGGAAAAATCCAAAGAAAAGAAATGCAGTATATGCAACAAACACACCATTTTCTAATAATGAAGATACACCAGCTGAAATCTCTCAATGAGAATTTATAGCAATTCAAAGGTTGATTAAAGAAATGAGGATGGATATAAATAGAGCAGGAAATTCAAGTGGAGCAGGAACTTGAAATTAAGCAGGACATTCAAAAGAAAAGAACATAAACTTTGAAGTAGGTAAGTCTGCTAACTCTTATGTTTTTACAGCTATTGAATTAAGCATGAGCCTAAATCATTTAGAGAAAGAAAAGAATATATGGTTGATAGACTCAGGTTCTAACAACCACATATGCAATAATAGGAGTCTTTTAACACAAATACATAATTTGGAACAAAACAAATCTTTATATTTTGCATATAGATCTTCTAAATCCATTAGTGAAATTATAGATTTAAGGTTAAATTAGAACTTTAACTTGAAAGAAGTACTTATTACACCATATTTCAAATACAATCTTATTTCAGTAGCAAATCTAATAAGAGATAATAAGATAACCTGCACTTTTTCTCAAAATAATTGTGTGTTGCTGGACCATGATCAAAATGCAATCTATGAAATTAGAAAGAGAGTTGGAAATATTTTTTTTTTCTTCCTTAAATGATTTCGATAAAGGAAAATTAGATATTGTTTCTAAAATTTCTTCAATGTTAGTGAGTTTGCGATGGTGCACCAAAGATGTGGGCATCCATCTAATAAAGTCTTGAAAATAATATTTCATTTTTTAGCAAATTAAATGTCTCATTGTTCAACTTGTGCAATTATAAAGTTTCATAGAATGCCTTTTCAAAAGACAAGTTTGACCTTATACACATTGATCTATTGGGTCCTTATAAAGAAGAGTCTTTGACAAACACGAGTTATATGCTTACAATAGTAGATGATTTTTCAAGATGCACATGGTCTTTTATTCTTAAAGATAAAACACTTGTATTTGATAAGATTAAACATTTTCTTCTCATGGTTAGAAATCATTTTAATAATAGTGTTAAAACAATCAGAAGTGACAATAAAACATAATTTGTTAATGCTAAATGTTCTAAACTTTTTAATTGTATGGGAATAATTCATCAAAAGACCTGTGTTTATACTCCACAACAAAATGGAGTTGTGGAGCGTAAACACAGACATTTAACACAAGTTGCAAGATCTTTATTGAAACATTCTAGTGTGCCAATTAGTTTTTTGGTCATTATCTCTACTTACTGCTACATATTTGATAAACATAATGCCTACATATGTTTTAAAATGGAAAACACCTTTTTATATGCTCACTCAAACTGAATTTGACTATAAAATTTAAAAGTTTTTGGTAGTCTTTGTTATATTGCAAATCCTCTACCAATTAAGTCAAAATTTCAAGATAGAGGCATAAAGTGTGTTTTTATTGGATATCCTTCAAACCAAAATGGATATCTTGTTTATCAACTTGATTCGGGAGAAATCACTATATCTCGAGATGTTATTTTTCATGAAGACATTTTTCCTTATAAAGAGAAACAATAATTTTAAATAATATACCTCTAAATAATGATCAAATGTTTATCTCTTCATCAAAAGAATCTAAAATACTAAATCAAACACAAGTCAATAAAAATAATTTTGAATTACCTTCACATGAACACATCACTGAAGTAGATCATAATATTTCTCAAACAGAAACGACACGAAATCAGAATATTTTAAAACTAAATTGTAGAAGAAGTCATCGACACAAACACACTCCAACTTGGATAAATGATTTTGTAGTTAAACAAGTTGAGACTTCTCACAAACAATTTAGTAAATATACACCAAACACTTACACTTTTCATTCTTTATTAAAAGATGAGGAATATATTAATTTTTTTTATCTAACATTGATCATACTTCAACAACTCAAACTTATTTAGAAGCCTCACAAAATCCAGATTGGGTGAAAGCTATGCATAATGAATTAGAAGCTTTAAGAGTTAATAAAACTTGGAAATTAACATAATTGCCTAAAGGAAAGAAAGCAATTGGATGTAGAAGGGTTTTGCGCCGGTTGCCAAAAATGTTATTGTTAGACTCATTATTGCCTTAGCAGCTTCTAAAAGATGGTTTTTACACCAAATTGATATTGATAATGCTTTTCTTCATGGATCACTTGAAGAAGAAATTTATATGAAAATTCCAGATGGTTTTCAATCTGACTCTAAGAACATTGTTTGTAAGCTAAATAAAAGTCTGTATGGACTCAAACAAGCTTCTAGACAATAATATTCAGAAATATCATCTATTTTGAATCAAATGGGTTTTCGAAAATCAGAATATAATCATTGCTTATATATTAAATATTTTGATTAGTCTATTATTGCCTTACTTATCTATGTCGACGATATATTGATTGCTGGAAATGATATTGATCAAATTTCTATGCTTTAAAAAACAATTGATTCAAAATTCAAAATTAAAGATCTTGGAATTGCAAAAAAAAATCTTGGTCTAGAAATCATACATGTTGCCAATGGCATTCATGTGAATCAAAGAAAGTATATATTAGATCTAATAAATTATGTTGGTCTAATTGGTTGTAAACCAGCTAAAATCCCTATGATTAGGGGTATCAAACTGCATGAAGAATTGCATAAATCTATACCTGAACCAAGTAGATTCTGGAGACTAGTCGGAATATTACTCTACTTAAATTATACTCGACTTGATATTGCATATGTTTTACAACAACTATCTCAGTTAATGAATGAACCATCTATTTGTCATTGGGAAGCTACTCTTCATGTGGTAAGATACTTAAAAGGTACTGCTTATGTTGGGACATTCAATCCATTTGATAATAAAATTAAATTACAGGCTTATGCGGATTCAGATTGGGGATCTTGTCCTCTTACTAGAAAGTCACTCACATGTTATAGTATTTTTCTTGGGAATACCATTATCTCTTGGAAAACCAAGAAATAGTCAACAGTTTCTAGATCATCAACTGAGGCTGAGTATTGTTGTTTGGCGGCTACGTCTTGTGAAATTAAATGGATTTCATATCTATTTACAGATTTTCAAATTGAAATGCCAATTCCAGTTACATTATATTGTGATAATCAAGCTGCAATTCATATTTCTGAAAATGCAGTATTTCATGAACGTACAAAGCATCTTGACATTGACTTTCATATTGTTAGAAATAACTATTTGGCTGGTTTTATTAAACTGACATATGTTTCAACCAAGAATCAAATTGCTGATATATTATCTAAAGCTTTGGATTTTTCGATGTTTAATTATCTTCGATCCAAGCTATTTCTCTAAGATGTTCATCTTGAAGGGGGAGTATTGAGATAAATAATATTACTTTGTTATTTATAATTTTATACTAACTAATTTGTGAGTTAATCTGTGCAGATTATAAAGTTTAAAGATAATTTATTAGTATAATAAGTTCAATACCTTACTTAAATATAAAGTAATATTTTGAGGACTATTTTATTACCTGTTGTAACTAAAAGAAAATTCGGGGCAAACGACCCTTGCTATGTAAATACATTGGTGTTAATCACTGCATGCTTTTTCTAATCATACATAAGATTATTTCTCTTCAACTATCTTCTATCATTCTTGATCTTGATTCATCAAATCAATATTGATTCATCAAGTTTTATTATACATGTTCTTCATTTTGTTTGAAACTGTCTACTCTTCATTTGTAAATTAGTGTTAATTATTTGGATATGGCGTTAACGGACATGTTTTGAATTATTAGACTAGAGATGATTTGTATAGAAAGAAAAATTGAATTTGGTATAACTTCTATTTGTTAAGTGGAGACCTTCATGTGGCAAAGAAAAGGGTTTTTTGTGAGGACTTTGTTTGATATTCATGTGCAGAATAGATCAAGGAAAGAAGTTGACTATTCGTGGTCGTTTCGGCGGCACCCGAGTCGACCGCCAACTCATGCCTCTATCCAGCCTAATTCCTAATGCAATATGGGATATAGACATTCCTTGATCCAACCTAATCTAACAAGGCCCGCCAATGTGTTTTCCCAATTCCACATAGAGGGCTCAAAAATTTATTTTTGTTTATTTTATTTTATTATATAATATATATTATTAATTAATTAAATAATAATTAAAATGGAAAAATCAAAACTTAACAAGGAAGTAATATTTTTTTATATAAATTAAAAGTTATTCTCATGAGGATCAATTTGGTCATGATTTGTTTTTATATTTAACTGATATTTTTTTGGGCTCCAAAAATCCTAAAATTAATATACATACTTATTATAATTTAATATTTTAATTCATATTGATTGATATTTTAATTGTGTTTAGCATGATTAAAAAAACGTCTCAAACATTATTAGGCTTATGATTTAAATATTATTTTATGATTTTTATATTTTAGTATATTTATATATATATATATATATATATATATATATATATTATATTATATATATTTATATAATCTTTATGCTTTATTTAACCTTAATGCCTTAAATGAATTAGAATGATTAATATGATTATTACGTTTAAACATGTTTGAATGATATTTCTTGAAAATTCATTGTTTCTACGTTTTATATAATGATTTATGTTTTTCATTCAAACATTAATAAGATATTTTCTTAGTATTAATGTTTAGTACCGTAGGATACAAAATGTCTAAAATGTAAAGTGTAATAATAAATATTTTTAAAAAGTCAAAATTGTTGAAGTAGAGACCTACGGGGCGTTGTGGGACATAGTACTTTTAGTCATTTCCCACATGTAACCAAGCACCGAACTCAAATCTATTAATTTCCTATTTTTTTTTTATAAATTAGGTGGCGAATCTCTAGTCGCAAAGAAAATAAAAGTTTGAAAAAAATTTAAAGTAGGCCTATGACATACTTTCCATTAAACTCCCAATCTTTTCTAGATTCGACGGGATGGTGAGTTATGGAGTTATCTATAAAGCCTCATTTTTATAAATTAAAATTTTTCAAACCTTAAAATTAATTCCATCACATTTGACTTATTTTCAAAACTTAAATCTTTTTAAAAGAGAGATCCCAGAAAAAAAAATTTCAAAGCTTTGTTTTCGACATAAAAATTCGATCACAGTTTTCTAGCGACTCTGTTGGGGACATTCGATGCTTAACTTGAAAAAACAATTTTGGCCAATTTAAAAAATCTATTTTACACTTTAATGTTATTACCCATATTTTTTTTTGTTTTCTTAATGTGCAATAGGTAAAAGAAAATATTATACAACCGATTTTTGAAAGCCAACTTTATAAGTAGAGACCGTTTTTAAAACGGGTACGGATGATGAAGCGCGAAAGTCTTTTATCGAGTATCACCAAATTGGAACTAAAATAAACTCTAACATATACGTTTGTACACGTATACCAACTTTTATTGATTTTCAATATATCAATTTCGCTCTTTTTCAAAATAAATCATCTTTTAAATTAATTATGTTTAATTCATTTGAACTAAAGGATTTTTAAAAATATAAATTGTGATTTGATTATTGTAAATCTCTAGATTATTTAAAATTAAACCCCGAAATTAATTATTTTTAATTAATTTTAAAAGTTGTCAGGAATAATTAAAATAAACTAAAAATAATATTTTATTTTTAAAGAAAATTCCTAACATGCAAACGAGGTTAAAATTATCGAACCTCGAGCTTTTCCGCAAAATCTAGACCAACGAATTTTTCGTATTGAAGACTTCTATATATATATATAAATATAATTAAAAAAAATAAAAATTTATTTATAAATTAAGAAAGTTAAGAATAAAAATAAATAAATAAATAAATAAAGTATTCATTTTCTTTTATTTGTATTACTGTGTAACTAAGGAATCTCACTACTTTTATATTTTATTTCTCAATAATTAAATAAATAAATTATGATATATCAATTCATCTAATAGTTTATATATAGTTTATATGTTTATAATATTGAGAATTAAGAATTTATAAATTTAGAATTTTAGTAAGTTTCCTTAATATATATAATTAATTATTTAATTAGTTAAATATATTTTTTAATTATCAATATGTAATACTACACTATATATATATATATATTTATATTTGGTCATTATGTATACATTGTGTTGATTAATATTAAGAAATATTTTTTGATTATTTGAGTTTTTCTAGTTGTTTCATCTTTTCCTATGATTTTTATTGATTGGATTATGGAATGGATTTTTTCAACCTGTTTTTTTGTTAGCGTCAATGGAGTCCACATGGGCTACTTCAAGGGTGAAAACGGGGTGAGACAGGGGGCCCCCCTCTTTTCTGACCTTTTCGTTCTTAACATGGCGATCTTTAAGAGAATATTTGCGATGTTCTGAAATAGTCGTCCATACATCTTTCACCCTTTCTGTGAGGTAGAGGAGGTAAGCCATTTATACTTTCTGACGATTTGTTCATCCTAGCGCACACTAATGTTGATTCCATTAAAATTATTAGGGCTACACTAACGTTTTTTTCTGAGGTTACCGGTCTTTCTATTAACGAAAGTAAAAGTGTGACATTTTACGGAGGCATGAACGATGAAACAAAGCAGGACATCTTCAACATCATAGGCATAGAAGAAGGTAGTTTTCCCATAAGGTATTTAGGAATTTCGTTAACCGCGAAACTAATTGAAATATCACACTGCAAGCCGCTGATTGAAAAGGTACAAAACATGATATCTGGCTGGGCAGCGAAGAAACTTTTTTATGTAGGGAGGATTGAGCTTATCAAGAGTGTAGTCATGGGCATAGTTGGTTACTGGGCGTAGCAGATGGTCATTCCGAAGACAGTAATGAAGGAGCTTGATACGCTGATGAGGAAGTTCATCTGGGGTAGTAGTGGAAGAGGAGGAAAGAAAGTCAAATAGACCGCTCTATGCAAACCGAAGGTGGAGGGAGGCATCGACCTTAAGAACTGTGTCGAGTGGAACAAAGATCTAACCTTCAAAAATCTGTGGTCATTGGAACGCAACCAGGAATCAATATGGATCAAATGGGTACACACGAGATTTATGAAATACGAAACCAGTATTTGGACTTGTAAAATCAACGAAGGTATGAGTTGGTCTCTGAAGAAAATTCTTAAATTGAGAAACGATATTGCAAATCTTTATGACATTTGGCTAGGGGTCGGGAAAGGCACTATGTTATGGCACGATCCCTGGTTCGAAAACTAGTCAATCATTCATAAGAAGGAGTTCAAAAATACTCGCATCAGAAGGGACTATATAGTGCGAAAATTAGAGACATCAAAGATGGGAATTGGGACTCGCTCCTGAGAAGAGTTCCAGAGGGATAGAGGATACTGGATCACTTAAGCAATATACAAATCCACGACAAACCCGCCATTCATGAGTGGAAAGCCAAGGAAAATGGGAAGCTAGTTTCAAAGAAAATATGGGAGGCAACTCGGGAAAAAGCACAGAAAGTATAATGGGCTCTTCTTGTATGGTCAACCAAGATTATTCCGCGACACTAGTTCATCCTATGGCTCGTCTTCTAGGAAAGACTCAGCACTCAAGACTGTATCAACAAGTATATGAGCGTCTCGGACGTGAGCTGTCTTCTATGCAACGGAAACAAAGAAACCATTGATGATCTGTCTAGGAGCTACAGTATCGCATCGAAACTTTGGGATAGATTTACAAAGAGCATAAAGTTGTTCAGTTTCCCGAAAGAATGGAAAGAAATCAAAGAAGTAGCAATGCTTAAAGCCAAAAGAAACTGATTCGCAACACAAACGTATTCAAGTGCGACTTTGGAGCAGTGATATACAATATCTAATAGGAGCAGAATGCAAGAATTTATGGCAGAACCCGCAGGAGCATCGAAGAGCTATGGAGAGATATTATCTCAGATTGCGGCGCCCTCGCGGGAACATGGAGGAGAATTCCAAACACATAGAAGAATTGAAACATATGTAGAGGTTGGAATATACCTTTTACGAAAATCACTAGAATTGGAAGCATTGTAATGAGATAATACGTTTACATTTTTTTTGCTTTTTAACTTTTATTCAGAAACTGTTACGAACTCAAAATCGTTCTAGGCCTGTCTAGAATGATCCCTTAAATCTCGTTATTTTTTTTCTTTCATTTTTGGGTTTTTTTTAATGAAATGACGCTAAGTCATTTCCCCCAAAAAAATATAAAAAAATTACAATAATTGATGTGAATATAATTTGGAAACAATTCTCGTTATTACTTGACCCCTATCATAATTTGTTTTCAAGTCCACCCCAACTCAAAATCCAGGACTCGTCCTTGATGCATATAATTTGGATTTTCTTATTCACACTTAAGTTAATTGATGTGAATTACAACTGTCTAATGAGATACTTAGTCCCTTTATCAAATCACATCATATTGCGTGTAAGAAAATAAAATATTGAAACAAAAATAACATAAATTGTGTTCACTTAGAAAATACCTTAAAAGATAATAAAGTAAACAAGTTGTAGAAGTTACAAAAGTTCCACCTAAAAGAAAATTACCAAAGAAAGTGGCGCATAAAAGAATACATATTTCAATTTTTTTTAGAGTAATTTAATTTCGATACCTAGACACATTTGATGGTAAATTTCAGGGTTACTATCTAAAGTAGTATGTCGATATACGTTTGAGTTAGTTGTAAAAAGTCAATTGATGGTGAAAGAAACATTGGAGTGGGTAATGACAAATTCAAATTAAAGATGAAGAAATAAGGAACTACTTTAAATACTCTTTTTTTTAAACAAACATTTATGGCTTATATCCATATAATGAATTAATTTGGAGAGAATAATTGAAAACTACAACTTATATACGGAATAACGTTTCAACTAAAACAACTAGTAAATTCTCTCGGGGTTCTGCAACTATGGTTAGACCTTATTGGTTCAAATAAACTAAACTGGATTAAATAATTAGTAGATGTTAATTGTTTGATATTCTAAAAAAATTAGAGAAATATTTAGTCTCATAAGTACTTCAAGATTAGCCTTGAAAAAAAAATACTAAAGACTCTTTAAATAAGAGTCTAATGTATGCTCAAAATATTATTATGTTTTATGATGTTTGACAAATACTTAAAGGAATTCCTGGTTTGGATCACTAGCAAACAACCAAACGAGTAATGTAATATTTAAAGAACAAAACATTACATACTCACATAGTGAAATCGAATCAAATAGAATTTATTTGACGATTTGATTCGAATTTATAGGTTACCAAAAGAGTTGGAAATTCGTACTATATAATTTTATATTAATTACTAGTTGAAAGAGTTAATTCTCGTAAAATTGTTAAAAAGACATTTGAATTCTATTAACAAAATGAAATAATTTATTAGGTGTTTTGTGACTTCTAATTAAAGAATATGACTGTAAAATTTTGCTACTAGGTTGCAAATTATGGATGATACAAAAAGACTACTAAAGTTATTACGTGACAATAATATACAGTCTTTTAATTAAACAATAATATGAATTCAACTAAGTCAAACTATTTGGAAAATAAAAAATTCATAATATTTAGTTATCTATTTAGCATATTTGAACACACTCTTAAATTACGAATCCGTTCTCTACATATTTGTTACCCGTGCTCTTTCATGAACATATTGTTCATATAGGCATTGAATATTTAGATGATATACAATCTTAGTGAGAGTTTGTATTATGATTCTTGTATCGATATTATTTAGGATATATGTACGCATTATATAATTAATTTTAAATAAATCAAGATTATAATGTTATTTAGATTGATCTTTATAAGGAATAAAGGAGGACATGTTGGTATTATACATGTTAAATATCACACTACATGTTAATCCACGATACATACTCATGTTTAATCTATGTTTTTTATTGTATTAACATATGTGACTATTGAGGGTTTAGTTACGAACTAATGTAACAAAAATAGCTTCAATTCTTTGTTCATATAATTGATGGACGAGATTGATATAAATGTATTTAGAAAATGATAACAATATTTTGAGCTCTTAAGATTATAATATATAATTGAAGGAAATTTATATATGACCCAAATGGGAGATTGTTAGAATTATTTACAAAATTTGGGTACATATATTATTTAATAATTATATATTAATTGTTATCATAATATATATTAAAGCCCAATTAAAGTGATATATTAAAGTATAAATGTTATTGTTAGGATCTAGGTCGCCGCTGGAGGACTGGGGTTGGGCTGGTTAGCGTGTTTCACTCAAAGGGTGGTGATTAATCCTGTTAGAGATTAACACCGGGGTTTCAATACCACACAAACTGTCACAAACCCTTGAACTAGGTTCAAGCGCGGAAGAGGTTTGTTTCAGGTTGAAGCAGCACACTTATATGATAGGCAGAACCGGTTTTGAATAGGACAGGTTTAGAAATTGATGGGTTTGCTTTTGTAACTTGGTGATTCGGTTTAGGTAGTGTAGAGTCGGTTAGAGCGGTGTAGGTAGGTTAGTACAGGTCGGTTAAAATGTAGAACCAGCAGAAAGTAAATAACAAGACAAATTTTTATGGATGTTCGGAGATAAAACTCTTACGTCACCCCTTCCTCTCGAAACCGCGAGAAGGATATTCACTAAGGAATACAAATACAATTCGATCGAGACTTATTTCCTGCTCGATAACACCCGTACAATTTACACCGAAATTGTAAATACACACTTCAACTTTAGCACTTAAGCTTTTCTAGAGAGAGAACACACTCTTATTAATTGCTCACTGTGTCTTTCTTGAAATCTCTTGTGTCCCTCGTATCCCACATTTACTCTTCTTCAGCTGCTCCTTTTATAGGTGAAATATGCCAACGGTCATATTTCACTTCCTTGAATTTGATTGGCTGAGCAGAGGTTTAGTGATTCAGACCTGGCGGTCAACTTTACAGACCTGGCGGTCAACTTTACAGACCTGGCGGTCAACTTTACGGACTTGGCAGTCTGTTCTTCCAGTGTGTAAGACAAACCTGCTAGGTTTGTCTTTTACTCAATATGGTGACTGTTGGTTAGACAGTTGTCTATACTTAGAAGATTTCCTTTCTGATTTATCCTGAAGTAGAAAGATCTTGTAGGACGGTATTCTGCAGCCTGCAGACCGTCCTCAGACTTGTATGAATATGGCAATGTTCAGTCTGTTCCTTTGGTATCGTTTTCAACAGATACCCGAAGTATCTTCTTATGCTGGTCGGTCATTTGACTTAGCCTGATGACTTCCGGTTATTGACCGGCTGTCTGGTGTTTCCAGCCTTCTTTTGAGCGGTCATATTTCAGGTCGGTTTGATAACTTGACCGGTTGAGCTTCTTAACCGGTTCATTGGTCTGACCGGTTGGTTTTCTCAAACCGGTTGGGTACTTTGACTGGTCCGGTTCTTTGTTCCTGCATGGAAGGTTTATTTGTGTTAAGTTCTGTGAACCGATCTAATTTTATCTAACAATTTCTCCCTTTTTGATTATTTTATTTAAAATTATCAAAACCATGTAAGATTGCAAACGTAGGCCGGTTCTTTATTTGACCGGATTTTTGAAACTAACTTGGGAGAATTTTTCGAAAATTTTTAAAACATTTGAGAAAAATTTTGGAAAATTATTATCTTTTATCTTATCAATTTCTCCCTTTTTGATTATTTTATTTAAAATTATCAAAACCATGTAGAAATGCAAGTATAGGCCGGTTTCAAAAATAGCTTTATATATATAGAAGTAACCGAAAAAGGGAAAATATTATATAGACACCGAAATAAACATAGTTTGGGAAAAGTGAGCCCTTATTCTGATTCGGAAAATGTGAAGTCTTTCATCAAACCATCGGTTGGGTTTTCCTCATCCGGTTGATCCGGTCTTGAAGATGAACCTTCAGCTTGCGGTTGACCGCCCGTGCTGATTGGAACCGCATTGGAGACTCACTGTCTTGTAGAACGCGGCTCGAGGTTTTTTTCGAGTTCATCCTCGGTGTGCATAGTTGGGTTCGGTTGTGTTTCAATGATTGTCTCGGTAATCCTTTCCAACATCCCGGCTACTTGAACCTTCCTTGATGGTGTTTTCCGTTTTTGTTTTGCCGGAACCGAAGAGGAATAAGCCGCCTTTTTCTTCTTGTGAGCGTTTGCAAATTCAGCGAGTCATTGTCTTTCCGTATTTAACCGCTCTGCATCCTCCGCTTCTTGAGCTGCCATGGACTTCGCAAGTGCTGGATTTTGAGCCGCTAGGTTTTGTTCGCGCACGGCTATTTCCTCTTCAGACAGTCGCGGTGCCTCCTTTGCTTTCCTCGCTTCTTCGTTCAGCGCGTCTTGAACTTCCTTAGCCGCTCGGGCGTTTGCCTCCTCAACCGCTGTATCAACATTAATCTTGGCCTTGATTAATTCATTTACTTGTTCGGTTAGCGCCTTGAGGTCGGCTTCGAGTTGGGTATTCCGGTCCTCAAGGCTTGCATTCTTTTCCTCGAGGCTGCTGACTCTGTTGAGTGTGGAAGCGGCTTCGTTGCTTGACCGCCCCAGGTCTTCATCGACCTTTGTGAGCTGTTGCTCAGTTTCCCTTTCAAACCGACCCATGTCATCCACCATCCTTGAGGTCTTATCTTCCAAGTCCTCGGTTTGCTTAAGATGTTCGTTGTGCAGAATAGTGTCGTCCCGGTAGTCGGCTTCGATTTTTGAGATCCGGTCATCTGCCTTCACAAGATCATCCCTCGTCTTTTCGGCTATTTGGAATGCCTGAACCACGACCCTCTTAGCCTTCTTCTTCCAGGATTTAACCGCGTCTTTGACCGACTCTTTAATAAGAATATTGATTTTCTCTTCTGGGATGGGCGGTTCTGAATCCCCAGGTTGAGCGGTTTCAAGTGGCCCGGTGAAAGGAGTTTCTGTCCTTTCATCTGTTTCGTTGATTACCGGATCCGCCAGAGGAGATGCATTTCCCGGATTCTGACCGTCACCGGTCTCAAGAGCTGGGGAATGCGGTGTGTTTTGCTATCCGCGCACCGCGTCAATCTGCTCGATTTCGTTAAGGAATTCTCCTTTCCTGACTTCAAGCATTTCCAGCACCAGGAGTTGTAACTTGGCCTTCGGTGTTCCCGCCACATACCTTTCTGTAAGCTTTCGTATGCGTACGGTTAGCTTTTGTAGCCGAGCACGCGGTTTCACGATTGCGTGTCGGTCCATGGCTTCGTTAGGATCCTCGGCGTTTGTGAGGCTTATAACGGTTTCTTCTATCTCCTTCAGCCTTCTGAAAATTTGTTCATCGGTTAGGCCCGATAGCATGTGTTTGAAGAATTTGTCGCATCGGTACTCGTGCCATTCCCGGTATACTGCGGCAGCCGCTTGAACTCGCAGTTCGATTTCCTCCAGGATTCTGCGCACTATAATTTTGGCCATCTTCTGGTCGTTGTCAGCGGTAGCCTCTTCCTCCTCACGACTGTCTGCACCGGCATCGGTGTTTTCGAGGCTTGCAGCCGATTGTTCCTCATCAATCGGTCCTTCTCTATCGGAAGGATTTTCATCGGTTTTCTGCGTGCCGGTTCGGTCAGACGTGGAAGCCGAGTCTTCCTCATCGTGTGTTTCAGAGTGCGGTTCCGCAGATTTTATCTGTTGTTTGTCCTTGCTTCCAGACTTGCCTTTTACCGGAGCCGGTTTCTTGGTTGTAGACTTCTTCTTTCGGCCACCTGTGGAACCGGGGGCCGACTGCTTCCTCTCCCGGAATTGTTTGGATCTTATTATCTTGCTCGATGGGAGGAGAAGACCAGGACCGGTGTTGATGTTATGGTGGAGCATGATTTTTCCAAGAGGGATGGCGTATCCCCATGACCGGGCGGAATCCGGTTTCACCATGTCTTTCATGTTGTTGAAAATCTCCTTCGCCCAGTTGACGTTCGTACCGTCAAGCAAACTGATAAGCATTTCGATTTTGGCCCTGGTGAGGTTGTCGTAATTTCCACCTCTCGCTTGAACCGACTTTGTGAAGATGTCACAAAGCGGTATGTATTCCGGTCGTAATGTCGATTTCTTACCGGATACTTTCACCGGTTTCCCGGTTGCTGAGAGAATCTGGCAGGCCGCCTCGAATGTTGTTGGTGCTAACTCCATCGAAACGTTTCGGCCATCTGTTGGAAGACGTAGGATCTCCGCAACCGATTCTTCGATTATCTCGAATTGTTTACCGCCAACAGTTGCGGTTATTTTGTCGCTAAAGAGAGATGCGGTTTTGAAGAATTCTTCAACCGCTTCTCTGTAGAGAACAAAGGGATCGCCTAGAAAATACTCGAGTCCGGCTTCGGAAATCCGGGCAATAACTTCCTTTGCCGGAACCGAGCCGTTTTGGCGGATCTCCTCAAAATCCACATGAATGATGTGTTTGAACAAAGCCGAGCCACGACCCATCTTAGATGATTGAGAGGGTTTGAGAAAACAAGAGAATAACCGCTGAGAGAGAGTTTGAGAGCTTAGAGAGAGAAAGATGTTTCGCGTAAGAGTGAAATGAAATGGCCAAGGAACCTTTTTATAGGCGCGGTCTGGAAGCCCAACCGTCCCATCAACTTTTGGCGGGAATTTTCCCTCCAAGCCAAAAAGGCGGCAAACCGTGGGCGGGAATCTAAGGGCGGTAATCAAAGAGGCGCCAAACTATGGGCGCCAGATCAGAGGCGGGAATTTTGAGCGGGAGCTCTTTAGGCGGGAAATTTCCCTCCAAACTTTTTCGATTTAGATTTTGATGACCCAATCCCTTTTCGAAACCGTTTTATGAAGTGGTTTGTGAACCGCAGTGATGCGGTGTTTTGTCTATCGATATAACCGGTTATTTGGATGGGTGTTCTGAGTTGTTTACAACTTTTGATTAAGCGGTTCTTCTTGATACCGTGCATAACCGCAAGGACGCGGTTTCTTTGATATTGACCGGATATTTTAATTAGAACGAAGTTACTTGATAACATTAATCGGTTACTTAAATGGATGTTCTGAATTGTTATTTGGACCCGGTTATTCAGACTGAAATAGAGTTTCATTGAATGAAAAGGTACAAGATAGATACCGATATATAGATCGGTTTGGAAATAGAAATACATAAGAAGTAAAGATAACTTATGTGATAACGACTTTTGAGAGCTTTTCTTCCACTCCATCTATGTCAAGGATGTTTGAGGGAGATGCCAGTGTGCCCGGTCCAAATTTTGGACGGTACTTGAGAATGATCCGACTAATGTGAGGAGCATAACTGAGACCTTTCTTAGTTAGCACCATGGTTTTCAGGTTCTGAAAAATGACCGATGACCAATTGATAGCCGTGTTGCTAACAATATAAGTCATCATGTCGAATGTTTTCTTGGAGTAACGCTGATTCGGGGATTGACAAATGATTGAGAAGGTTACAATCTCAAGAAGGAGTTGGATGTGGTGAGCAAGGCGGGTTTTT
This sequence comes from Impatiens glandulifera, assembly GCF_907164915.1. Lineage (NCBI taxonomy): Eukaryota > Viridiplantae > Streptophyta > Magnoliopsida > Ericales > Balsaminaceae > Impatiens > Impatiens glandulifera. The sequence continues at coordinate 42,278,021 of NC_061869.1, read as the reverse complement.
AACCCATAGTTTTCCACCGGAACATCGGTTCCAGAGAAGAATATTGAGTGATCGGTTGCTGCACTTCCCACCCGGGTTGGGAAGTCGGAAAACCCTTCTGTGGGCAGGTTGAACATCTGGGCAAATTCGGCTTCATCCAGCCAGAAGGTATGGTCTCTTACCGTGGAAACGATATAGTTTCCTCTGATGCAAGCACTTCTGAAGAACGTCTTGACATCCTCAAGGAGTATGGGACCGGATTCATCGAGAAAGGTTCGAAGACCGGTGTCAATGAGAGATTCGAACATGACCTTCTTTGTTTCTATGTCCCAATGTTCCATATATGAATCGAAGTTGATGCTCAGGAAGTTTCCTAGAGTTCTGCTCGGCATGATTCAAACTTTGCTATTAGAGAGAGAAGGAGTTCAAGAGAATTTTGTGTTTATGATGTGTTGAGTTGATTAGGAGATAGCCCTTTATATAGATTCGGTTTTGGAGGGAAAATATTAACATTGAATGTTAGTTTTGTCTTATTAAGGAAGAGAATATTTATGTTTCCAAAACGTATTGGGAAGGGGTTACTTTTGACTAATTGCGGAGCTCGAGGTGGGATTTAGTTGAAAAGTAACCAAGTTAGTTGGGTATTGATTACTCATGTAGTTGGGGGTTACCTCATTAATTAAAAGTTACTTTTCATTAATGACTAATGCAACAACACACTGAAAAGTAACCGACTGACACGGAAGATAACTTAGACTAAACCGAAGAAAACATAGATGAAACCGAAATGATCATAAGGAGGTTGAACAAAGATACACCCGGTGCGTGCAGCAAAATGACCAGGTGTAGGAAGGAGTGACCTAATATCCGCTTGAGGTGGTGTGACCATTGGAGTGACGGTTCCTCCTCTTCCATGCCTTCTCAAACCGCTCATAGAACGAGTCGGTTATTTCCTTGGTTAGCACTTGAGCTTGGTTCAGCCCTTCCCCGATGCATGTTTGAACCCCAAGCTCCAGAAGCAGACAACTTATTTGAGGGACGAGACCTACTGTTTGAACGCTAATCATCCAGACTAGGACGTCAAACAGTACCCTCGACCAATTGACTGGTGTGCCAGTAGTTATAGCAGCCATCATGTTAAAGGCGGCGGTGCAGTATGTGTTGGTCACATCCCTTCCCAGGATGCCTCGACCGACTACGTCACTGAGAAGCTGGTATTCAGCTTTCAATAGTGACTTAGCACCGTGGTCATCCACTGGATGGCTTGACCGGGCAAAGGCTAAGGAGATCTCGGCTTTTAGTTCAGCCGGTATGTTGAGGTCGGTTAGCCCCTGCTTTGGTAGGTTAAAGCATCTGGCAAAGTCATTTTCGGTAAAGTCAAATACGATTCCTCCTACCTTTGACTGGATGTGGGTGTCAAAGTGTGGAGTTCCACGAAAGACCCTGGCGTTATAAAAGAACTCCAGGACAGACTCAGAATAGATGACATGTTTGTCATCTAGAAAGTGTTGTAGGCCAGTATCTTCAAGTGATTTGATCATCTTGAAGAACTCATAGTTCTCATTGCTTTGAGCAGAGTTGAAATCCACTTGAAGGATGTTTGGGAACTGAGACATTTTGTCTTAGTGAGAGAAAGAGTTATATAACTTGTGATTGTTTTGTTTCAAGTTTGTTCAACTTATATACTAGTGGAGAGAGAAGCCTATTATCCAGGTATCACAGGTGATAATATCTATTATCCATAGGGTAAAGAGTTTTGCATGAAATAAGCATGTCTAGAGCCTAGGATGTTGGTCATAGACCTGGACCATGAAAGATATCAAATCTTCACGTCTTTTTAGGTGCGACCAATTTACTTTGAAAAGGAAATGTTTCAGAACATATAAGTTTAAACACAGATAATTATTCCACTTTTGTTTGAAGTTCAAATGATCTGAGATAAACTATTTCCGAACCGGTCAGTTATCAGTTGTTCGTCCCGAAGCGGTTATTTGGTGCATGCACTAAATAACCGGTCGGTTTACTCTGTCTAATAGACCAGGCGGTTCTTCCATAGATACCTTGAAAATTTGAAGTCCAACAGTTTAGGAGGAACTACCGGTTTTGTCTGTCCGAACCGATTTCCCTTTTAAGCATCCTTAGGGATGATCTGACTAATATCGGTTAAACCGAGTGTAAGTCTGAATTGAGAGAACTTAGCTTCCTGTAGAGGCTTGGTGAAGATATCGGCTACTTGTTGATTAGTTGGTACGTATTCCAGCCGGATATGCTTCAGCATGACATGTTCCCGAATGAAGTAGTGCCTTATGTCAATGTGTTTGGTTCTAAGTGTAGAACTGGATTGTAGGTGATTGCTATGGCACTTGTGTTATCACAAAAGATCGGAGACTCTTCGGCTGTGACACCGAAATCCTTCAGTTGTTGTTGGATCCAAAGAAGTTGTGAGCAACAGCTTCCGGCCGCCAGGTATTCAGCTTTTGCTGTTGATGTGGCAACTGATGTTTGTTTCTTGCTATGCCACGAAAAAAGCCGAACACCTAGGAATTGACATGTTCCGCTGGTGCTTTTTCTATCGATCTTGCAACCTGCATAGTCTGCATAGTAACTCGTTAGGTTAAAGGATGAATCCTTTGGATACCATAGGCCGACATCAGGTGTTCCCTTTAGGTATTTCAATATTCGCTTTGCGGCTGTGTAGTGAGATTGTTTTGGATTGGCTTGGAATCTTCCACACACACCGACTGCAAATAGAATATCCGGTCTACTTGCTGTCAGGTATATGAGAGAACCGATGATGCCCCGGTAAGCGGTCAGGTCTACTGATTGACCCTCATCATCTTTGTCCAATTTGACCGTTGAGCTCATTGGAGTAGCCGCTGAGGAGCATGTGTCCATCCCAAATTTCTTTAGAAGCTTCTTGGTGTACTTGGGTTGGCTTATGAACGTTCCTTCTTCGAGTTGTTTAATCTGAAGACCTAGGAAGAAACTTAATTCTCCCATCATACTCATTTCAAACTTGTTAGTCATCAGGGTTGAAAATTTATCACATAACTTAGGATCAGTTGAGCCGAAGATGATATCATCTACATAGATTTAAACAAGTAGGATATGTTCCTTCTTCTCAAACTTAAATAACGTTTTGTCCACCGAACCGATGGTGAAATCATGTTTTAACAAAAATGCGGTTAGTGTGTCATACCAGACTCTAGGTGCTTGTTTTAGACCGTATAAAGCTTTGTTTAACCGGTATACATGGTTTGGAAATTCAGCATTTTTGAAGCCGGGTGGTTGTTCAACATACACCTCTTCACGTAGGTCACCATTTAAAAATGCACTTTTAACATCCATTTGGAAAACCTTAAAGTTTTTGAACGCAGCAAAAGCTAGAAAAATCCTAATAGCTTCAATCCTATCTACAGGGGCAAATGATTCTTCAAAATCAATGTCTTCTTCCTGTTTGTAACCTTGTGCCACTAATCTGGCTTTGTTCCTCGTGACTAAACCGTCTTCATTGAGTTTGTTTCTAAATACCCATCTTGTTCCTATGACCGGTTGATCTTTCGGTCTAGGGACTAGGTACCAGACTTTATTACTCTCGAACTGGTTTAATTCTTCTTGCATTCCCAAGATCCAATCCGGATCTGACATTGCTTCATCTATTCTTTTCGGCTCAATCTGGGATATAAAGGCGGAATTAAAGTATTCCTCCAGAATTTGACGCCTAGTTCGAACAAGTTCTGAAGGGTCACCTATAATTTTCTCAGGAGGATATTTAGTGTTTCTTTTGAAATTTGGTTCAGGGATGTCTACCAAATTACCGTTTACTTGATCAAGGCTAGACATATCGGTAGGCTGAGCAGGATTGTCAGACCGACCGACTTCCTCGGTTTGAACCGAAGTGTCAGCTTCCTGTCGTGGAACAGCTTGATCCGGCTGGGTTTCAATATTACCCATTTGGTCATGGACAAACCGCCTGAAGACCGGAATCTCATCTTCACTATCAGAATGGATATTGTTGTTTTCCAATCTGTTGTGTAGATCAAAGCATGATATAGTATTACTTTCAACCGATTCATCGAAAACAACATGAAGTGATTCCTCCATGGTTAAGATTCTATTGTTATACACTCTATATGCTTTACTCACTGCTGAGTAACCTAACATGATCCCAGTATCGGTTTTTGCATCAAAGGCAGAAAGATAGGTTTTACCATTTATATGTATATAGCATTTACACCCGAAAATTTTAAGATACTTGAGGTTGGGAACCCTGTTAAAATAAACCTCATAAGGTGTTTTGTTGTGAAACTTGTTAATCAGAGACCGGTTTTGTGTGTAACATGTAGTATTGATAGCCTTAGCCCAAAATTTTTGAGCAATACCCGAATCGGCTATCATGGACCGTGCGGCTTCCTTGAGAGTCTGGTTTCTTCTCTCGTCCAGGCCATTTTGTTGAGGAGTCCTAGCACTAGACAACTCGTGTCTAATACCGGATTCATCAAGAAATGCGGTTAAAGTACTATTGGTGAATTCGGTACCTCTATCACTTCTAATGCTGTTAATGCGTGTTGATTTTTCATTTTGTAACCGTTTAAGCAGTGTGATCAAGTTTGATGCGGTTTCACGTTTGGATGGTAAGAATATTACCCATGTAAATCTAGAGTAATCATCAATAATTACCATGGTGTAAAGCATACCTCCTAGGCTGATGACCTGAATCGGTCCAAATAAGTCCATGTGAAGGAGATCTAGGCATCGGTTAGATTGAATGTGTCCTTTACTCTTAAAGGTTGACCTAGTTTGTTTACCCATTTGACGTGCTGAACAAACCGTATCCTTGTTAAATACTATGTCAGGGATACCTTCAACTATCTTTTTACCGCGAATGTAGTTTAAGGTTTTCATATTTAGATGGTTTAGTCTTTTATGCCACAGCCATGTTTGATCAGTCTTAGCTATCATGCATACAGGATATTCTACCTTAATTTTCCAGTCTACCTTGTAGATATTTCCTAGCCTATTTCCGTTTAGTAGTATGGTACCTTGAGAATTCTTAACTAAGCATGCATGTTTAAGAAATTTTACCATGTATCCAGCATCACACATTTGACTAATACTTAGCAGGTTAAAACGTATATTTTCAACTAAAAGTACATTATCAATTGTCAAGTTACCATGGACAATCTTACCCTTGCCCACAGTTCTACCTTTTGAGTTGTCACCGAAAGTAATTAGTGCACCGGTTTATATTCTGATGTCGGTTAGCAGGTTGTTGTTCCCGGTCATATGCCTGGAGCAACCGCTATCCAAGTACCATTCAGAGTTTCCTAGCCGTTTCTTTAAATCCTGCAAAATGTACATATTTACAACAATTTGGTACCCACATTTACTTGGGTCCACATGCGATTAGTCCCTTGGGCATCCAGACCTTGACAAACCGGACATCTTTCTTTGCTAAGGTCTTAACCGTCCTTTTGGCACTCGGTTTTGGATATTTCGGTTTTTCTACGAAGGCCTTAAATAAGGGTGATTTGTGGTTTGACCTATGCGGTTGAGGATTGGCTCTCCTATTTTTGAGCAGGTCGGCTTTTCTTTTCTCAGGGTCAAGCCACTTCTCAGAGTCGGTTGGACCTACATAGGTTAATTTTTCTGCCGTATAATATGCGGTCAACTCTTCTTCATCGGTTAAGGAACTTCTAATGAAACTTATAAGAGGAAGGTCGTTCTTTGTGAACCTTACTTTCTCTGCGGGTTTGTGGTCTTTGGATCTATCCTTTTTGTATCCCAAGCCGAACATACAAAAATTGTGTCTCTTATAACTACACATCCTCTTTACCATGTCACTAGATCTCTTATATGCGGCCATTTTATACTAGACTCGGGCATTTTCTTCCTCGGTCAGTTCTCGAGCTGGTTCACTAGGCTGTTCGGTCTTGAGTGGTTGTTCAGGTGCTAACTCGGTTTCTATGGTAAGGATTTCATCAGGTTCTATGACCTCTGGTTCGGTTAGAACGGGTATTTCTGGTTCTGTCGGAATGGGTACTATAGGGTCGGTTCTAAAGTTGAGTTGCTTAGGTAACATGGCTAGTAGGTTCTTATACTCTTCTACCATATCATTCAATGCATTGTATAGCTCATCTTTAGTAAATTCTTCACAAGGAGAGTCAAATACTTGTTCCTCATTTGCCATAAGGCATGTGAGTTCATCATCACTGTCACTGTGAGCCCATAATCTTCCTCCATCATCGGCTATTAGTGCTTTCTGAACCTCACTTCCTTCACCGGTTTATTTATAGTTGTTTCGGTTATTTTGATTGTCCAGTTTCCGATCATCCCTCCTCGGTTTTCTGCATTCCCACTTGAAATGTCCCAAACAGTTACAGTTATAGCATCTTACATTGGATTTATCACCATAGTTGTAGTTTGTCGGTTGGCGTCTTTTCATGAACCTCCCAAACTTCTGTGCAAGCATTGCCATGGCATCCTCGGTGAACTGTTCGGCAGTTCTGATCGGTGCAGGTAGAACTGGTTCTGTGGATGTGATCAGTGCTCTGGTTGTTGAGGTTGAGGCTGTAACCTCTTCTTCAGTTCTAGATCTCATTTCAAACTCATACGCCTTAAGATCTTCGAATACATCGTGTAACTTCATCTTACTTAGGCAGTTTGATTCCCTCATCATCACTGTCTTTATATCCCATGCACTTGGAAGTGATCTTAATGCTTTCATGATAACCTCCTTGTTATCATACTTCTTGCCAAGAGTTGCTAGCTCGTCTAACACACCTGTGAACCGGTCACTGTACTCCCTCATTATTTCTCCCGGTTTCATCTTGATGCTTTCAAACTTCTGAGTAGCTACCATTACCTTGTTTTCCTTAGTTCTTTCATTTCCTTCTTAGATCTGAATAACCGTGTCCCATGTTTCCTTTGCGGTTTTGCAGTCTCTGATCTTGCAGTACGTGTTTCTGTCCACACTGTTGGAGATCCGGTTTCTGGCATGGTTATCCAGGTTATTTCTTCTCCTGTCTTCAGCTGTCCATTCCTTCCTGTCCTTGTCAATGATTATCGGTCCTTCGGCCAGAATGAACTGCATCTCGTCATCCATGGTGATTAAGTGTAGATGCATGCGTGCCTTCCAGTTGGCAAAGTCATCACCTTCTAGCATTGGTGGCCTATCAAAAAACATGCTTGCTTGATTATTGAAACTAACTGCTCTGATACCAATTGTTAGGATCTAGGTCGCGGCTGGAGGACCGGGGTTGGGCCGGTTAGCGCGTTTCACTATAAGGGTGGTGATTAATCCTGTTAGAGATTAACATCGGGGTTTCAATACCACACAAACTGTCACAAACTCTTGAACTAAGTTCAAGCGCGGAAGAGGTTTGTTTCAGGTTGAAGCAGCACACTTATATGATAGGCAGAACCGGTTTTGAATAGGACAGGTTTAGAAATTTATGGGTTGGTTTTTGTAACTTGGTGATTCGGTTTAGGTAGTGTAGAGTCGGTTAGAGCGGTGTAGGTAGGTTAGTATAGGTCGGTTAGAATGTAGAACCAGCAGAAAGTAAATAACCAGACAGATTTTTATGGATGTTCAGAGATAAAACTCCTACGTCACCCCTTCCTCTCGAAACCGCGAGAAGGATATTCACTAAGGAATACAATACAATCCGATCGAGACTTATTTCCTGCTCGATAACACCCGTACAATTTACACCGAAATTGTAAATACACACTTCAACTTTAGCACTTAAGCTTTTCTAGAGAGAGAACACACTCTTATTAATTGCTCACTGTGTCTTTCTTGAAATCTCTTGTGTCCCTCGTATCCCACATTTACTCTTCTTCAGCTGCTCCTTTTATAGGTGAAATATGCCAACGGTCATATTTCACTTCCTTGAATTTGATTAGCTGAGCAGAGGTTCAGTGATTCAGATCTGGCGGTCAACTTTACAGACCTGGCGGTCAACTTTACAGACTTGGTAGTCTGTTCTTCCAGTGTGTAAGACAAACCTGCTAGGTTTGTCTTTTACTCAATATGGTGACTGTTGGTTAGACAGTTGTCTGTACTTGAAAGATTTCCTTTCTGATTTATCCTGAAGTAGAAAGATCTTGTAGGACGGTATTCTGCAGCCTGCAGACCGTCCTCAGACTTGTATGAATATGGCAATGTTCAGTCTGTTCCTTTGGTATGGTTTTCAACAGATACCCGAAGTATCTTCTTATGCTGGTCGGTAATTTGACTTAGCCTGATGACTTCCGGTTATTGACCGGCTGTCTGGTGTTTCCAGCCTTCTTTTGAGCGGTCATGTTTCAGGTCGGTTTGATAACTTGACCGGTTGAGCTTCTTAACTGGTTCATTGGTCTGACCGGTTGGTTTTCTCAAACCGGTTGGGTACTTTGACTGGTCTGGTTCTTTGTTCCTGCATGGAAGGTTTATTTGTGTTAAGTTCTGTGAACCGGTCTAATTTTATCTAACAGTTATGGGTTTATTTAGACAACTATATAAAATATGGGGACATATTTGTGTAGAAGAAGAAATACGATTACTATTTCGTTGATGGGCCAAATAATAATTAAGTATATTAGGGAAAGGTCATCAATCCATAGTCTACCTATTATGTTAAACTCAATAGATAGAAAAGTAGAGGTTTGTTCTCTTTCAAGAACTCTTATGGGTTATCGATAGAGAGTTGGAAGATCTAAAACCACACATCATAGATTCAGAGCCATGTCCCTATCTAGAATTGGGAGATCCAAGATCGAGAGAAGATCTGAAAAATATCGAAGAACGACTTAATGAACCATTTTTCATTAAAATCTAGGTAGGTTTCCGCAACTAATATTTATCTCAATTTATTGACATAAAATGTTAAGATTATAGACTTAAATAATATAGACTTATATTAAAGATTATAACACACACGATTATGAGTAATAATATTGGTGATGAAGGTGTTAATGAAGAACATAAACCTATGATTGTATTAAAAAAAGATGTTATGTGAATCATGATCCAAGATTGTGTAAAGTATTAATAATGTTTGGAGCATGATGTTAACAAAGTCTTATTAAGATCTTAAATATAAGATTTTTTAAGATATTAGAAGTGAGAGACAATTTTCCTAAAATTTTTAGGATTTTATTACTCTCAACGGTGAGAAACAAAAAAAGGAAATGGTTTGTGTAAATGATTTGAATAATGTCTTTAGTTTATATTGAAATCCATGTAAGTATAAAATTATGAAAAGTATTTAGGCCGAAGATAGAATTAATCATTAGGAAAAGATTAGAGACTATGAATGTAATTGATATATTTTAAGATGTATTGAATTGGGAAATAAGTTACAACAAAATACAACTTGAATAATTGAGAGTTTGAAATACCTTTCTCTAAGTAATTTATTATTGTGTGGATCTAATGATAAAATTTGTGAGAATAGAAATGGTTTTTTTTTTTTTTTTTTTTATCAATTTATTGAATTTCTTATTGGAATTATCTTCCTATGAAAGAACACCTTCATATTATGCTAGATTAAAAAATATTATTATCTTATCCACAAAATTCAAAATGAACTAATAAATTTGTTGGTAGAAGAGATTAAAGGAAAAAATTTCAATAATATTTGAAAGCAATGCATTTTCATTATACGATTGTACCGTCGATATAAGTTATCAAGAACAAATGACGATTGTTATAAGATATAACCGTCGATATATGTTATCAAGAACAAATGACGATTGTTATAAGATATGTGGATATTGAGGATACAATTGTCAAGGTGTATGAGTTCTTTCTTGGTTTTATAGATATTGAAGACATGCCGAGGCTTAGATTTTTCATACAACTAAAAGATGTTTTGATTGAACTTTAACTCAACATTGAGATGTAAGAGGACAAGGTTAAGTCAATGACTCAAATATAAAATTTAAACATCAAGATGTACAAAATATTTGTTATTTGATGTAAATTAAAAAGCATTTTATATTTCATATGGATGCTATTGTTTAAACATTACTCTATTTGATATGGCAAAATCTCGTGACCAGCAAATTATTTTGGATATTTGCAAAACATGTATACCTTATTTTAAGATTCAACATAACAGTGGGATCTCCTTAATGAATTTGATACCAAAGTTTTGGTCAACAAATTGTTGGAAAAGTTGTATATAGAGCGTTAGAGCAATAAAACAATCAAGTAGTAGAATTTGGAGATGACTTGGTTGAATTATCAATTACAAAAAAATCATGATGGAATTGGGAGAATAGAGACTAAAGATGTGTGGATGTCTAATTGAGAAGATTGTAAGTTCTTGATTACCTTGTATATATGGTACATAGTTTTAGACAAAACTAGCTAATTTTTTTAGCAAGTACTTCAACAAGAAGCTATAGATATTGAGAATGCAATTACAAAATGAAGGAGCTCATTTTATATTTTGAAAATGTTAGAAAATACGACATAGACGAAACTTCTGAAATTGTATCTAAAGTTAGCTTTGATAATTGTTTGCTCAAAAAGTTGTTTCTCGTGTATCCAAACAATTTAGAATATCTATACAAATTAATCATTATAGGATATATAGAATTTTATAGAACAATTCTTACATAGTTTATAGATTTGAACAATTTGAACGTTATGAGCATTTTTTTGTTCAATGCAAAAAGTGTTAATAAATAGAAATTGATGAAAGATGGCACTAAATTAAAATGTTTCATAAAACACAACCAACAAATTGACTTCAATGGAAATGCATTATTAAAAAATACTAAAAAAATTAAAGACTATTACCGAGAGACATTCTTAATTTTACATGTTCCTCGTTATGGAAAGAAGGTTATTTCCAAAATATAGGAATCACATATCATATTTCGTTGAGTACAGCTACTCTGTGGGAGTGAAGTTTTCTCATGTTGAAGGTGACAAACAGGGACGAATCTATGTAGGGGCTCGGGTGGGTTGAAGCCACCCAAAAAATATGACATTACCCTTAATTTCTTAAAAAAATAATTATTATAATTTATTGTTTTTTTTTTATCTAATTATTAAAAAATTGATAAAATTTTTTACTTTTATATACTTATTTTTTTCAAAATTTTCACGTTATTATTTTAAGCTCATCCTAAAATTTTTTCAAGTCCACCCCATTTCGAAATCTTGAGTCCGTCTCTGGTGACAAAGAGTTAACTATAAGTTATCATAACACAAAAAATATTAAATAATTTGGTGATGATATTAATTGATTTTTTTTTTTCTTACAAACGTTATAGTAGAGTGACTCTAGAAATGTGTATAGAATTAATTTAGTTGAACTAGATAGTATAATTATAAAACACTAGTCCGATCATTTGTTTCTGTGATGATATGTATTATATTCATTTTTTTGGGGTGGGGTGGGGTGGGGTGGGGTGGGGGGTAGAGAAAGATATATATATATATATATATATTACAAAAGTTTTTATTTAGTAATTATTAAAATTATATATTGTTATAACCCGTTCATTAAGAATTGTGTATAAAATTAAATAATTTTGTGTTGTATTTTTATTTAAAATGTTTTAAGTGAAAGCAATGACTTTCCATTTATTTCATTTTCTTAAAAAATATTTTTCTATTATATATTAAAATTTTATAACAAAAAAATTCTTTTAAATTTTTTTGCCAAAGAAGTTTATTAAAAAATAAACCAAATCCAAGAAGCCTTACATGGTGGTTAGAAATTAGGCCATTGACATCCAAACTATAAGATTGGTCTTCCACCATTCCCGCCATTTTCTATTATAAACAGTTTATCATATATATAGCATTCTAAATATACACTTTCTGTTTGATTTCATCTCAAATTTTCCATATATAAATTCCAGCTGAGTTTACATTTCATCAATTTCATAACAAAGAACAGACGAATCACTTTTGTACAGTGATTCGTTTGTTATAAGTAGAAACTTCATATAAATGTTTCTAGCATATGTTTAAAAAACAAATTATATATATTAACCTTTAAATTCAATAATGGAAAATAATTATAAAATCCTTCTTCTTATATTTCTCCTTGCTTTGAACATATCCACATCAACCTCAAATGATGAAGCCGAAGAACCCGACGTCGACAAAACCATAGAATTATCCCACGATGCGTATTGGGAACAAAAAGCGTTCGAAGCCCACGAAGTCGCCGTGAATAGTTATATTACTAACCCTTTTGATGTCGCTGATAACTTCAATAAGAAAGTTGGCGAGTAAGTCATTTTATGTTTAATTCTTGTTTGAATTGTTAATGTATTATTCTTCATGTATATCTTCTTCATGTGTGTGAAGGGTCATATGGGGTAGGAATGGCACGAGGAGGGGCCTCAAGAGAGTTAGAGGGTCATGTGTGGCTACAAATCCAATTGACCGTTGTTGGCGATGTCGTTCGGATTGGGCATCAAACCGGATGCGACTTGCAGACTGTGCCCAAGGGTTCGGTCGTCACACCACGGGTGGAAAAGGTGGGAAAATCTATGTTGTGACGGATCCTACTGACCACGACCTAGTGAAACCTAAGCCAGGAACTCTTCGTCATGCCGTGATCCAAACAGAGCCTCTTTGGATAATCTTCGCCAGATCAATGGTAATTAGACTCCAACAAGAACTCATCATGGCCAGCCACAAGACTATAGATGCAAGAGGGACGAATGTTCATATTGCTAATGGTGCGGGAATTACCATTCAATATGTTCAAAATGTTATCATTCACGGGCTTCACATTCATGATATATATTCCGGACAAGGTGGGTTGATTAGAGATTCAGTTGGTCATTACGGAATTAGAACAAAAAGCGACGGAGACGGAATCTCCATCTTTGGTTCGTCAAATGTTTGGATCGATCATGTTTCCATGTCGCATTGCACCGATGGTCTCATTGATGCCATCATGGGATCCACCGCAATCACAATTTCCAATGGCCATTATAACATGCACAACGAGGTAATACAAAAACAAAATAATATTATAATATATTGCGATTAATATTAATTATAAAAGATAGTGAATATTCATAATTTAGTGGTAGAGCGTACAAATTTATGTATGTGCTCTAGGCAATGAATTTGTATTTTCACACCCAAACAATCAAAAGAAATATTACGATTAAAGGTTTTGATGACAATGATGATATTGGCAGTCCTTCTTATTTGGTGCGAGTAAAAAACACACACAAGATAAACTCATGCAAATCACGATGGCATTCAACCATTTCGGAGAAGGAATGGTCCAGAGAATGCCACGTTGTAGGTACGGTTTCACCCATGTCGTCAACAACGACTATACGCATTGGATAATGTATGCCATTGGCGGAAGCGATTCCCCAACCATCCTAAGCCAGGGAAACCGCTTCATCGCCCCTGCTGACATCAATGCCAAAGAGGTGAGATTATTTTGTTCACTCTAGCTAGGATACTTCAAGTGAATGAATTTTGAACTAATTAGAAGATAAGTTCTAAGTTTCAATCCAACCCTTTATTTATTTTTCATAATTATATATGTCAATTTTCCTTCTTTTTATTTCCTTCTAACGTTCTAATACCTTCCACACAATTCAGTCTATTATTTTATTTTTGTCTTTATTTGTATAAATTCAAGAAAATAGTTAATAAACACATTCATTTAAATGAGATCATATTAGAGTGTGAGTAAGTAGTAGCCCCCTTATAAGTTAATAAACTCTTATCATAAAAAATAAAGATAAATCTCATATTTCTCATTCTATTTTTAATTTAAAATATTTGGTTGTTTTTGTTGCGGTGAAGGTGACTAAGAGAGATTACGCACCAGAATCTGTGTGGAAGAATTGGCAATGGATATCGGAAGGGGACTTGATGTTAAATGGCGCATATTTTGTAGAGTCGGGTCGACAAACAGTATCAACTTCAAGCTACGCTAACGGTGGCTTGATAAATGCAATGCCCGGGTCATCTGTAGGTAGTCTCACAAAATACGCTGGACCACTCAATTGCATTCGTGGAAGGCCTTGTTAAACAACTTATTTAATGCAATAAGTGTTCCTCTTATTTTGTGTTCTTTGTAAGCTTGGAAAGTCTTGTTAATGTTGTATTATTTCTTATTATTTGTAAATCTGGAAAGCTTTGTTAATCAACTTTATTTAGAGCAATAAATGTTCTACATATTTCATATTCTTTATTGGGTTATAGCTAGCTCATTATCAATCAAAATTAAAGGGGATTTATTAATTCAGTTAATAACAAGTTTGTAACGTGACTTAATAATCTTAGGGAACATGTGTGCTTAATTTAGTTGCTGCATTATTTCTTAAAATTTAGTTAGTGGGTTATTGGGCAAAGTACACCATTCTATTCACTTTGTATTAGAATATGGTAAACGGTACGATGTTGAATTTCGAGAAGTCCGGAAGGAGAGTTGTTTTAAACAAGGTCAGTCCTAATTTGATGAAAACGTTTAGAATATTAATTTTGGTTTTATATGTTACTACCACATAATTAAATTAACTATAATCATCAACTTTAAAAATGAACAATTATGAGAAACATATTATGAGTTGCTTATCAATATTGCGTACCATTATTTTATTAACCATGATAGGCAGCATATATGATTAAATTGTTCAAATTTGGGATGAAATGTCCAGTAATATGATACCTCGTTAGAACCAATGTTAGAGATTTATTGGACTCATATACATGAATAATAGGTTTGGGTTATTGTATATTCAGAACTCAATTAATAAAATATATATTTAAGTATTTTTTTTTTGGAAAAAACGGTTAAAACCATTTTATTAAAATCTCAAAAGTGGGAAGACCATAAATCAAAGCTAGACAAACCCTAACTATGATTAACGATGACAATCAAAAGACCCTAAAAAAACTGATTAGTAGCATTCATAAATTCTAAAAAACAGAAATTACAAACAGAAAACTACATTCAAACCTAACCATCATAACCTCGAATTTTCGCATTCCATCTACTTTTATTGAGATGCATTCTTCCCCTTCCCCTTCCCCTTCCCCTTCCCCTTCCCCTTCCCCTTCCCCTTCCTCTTCCTCTTCCTCATCCTCATCCTCTTCCTCTTCCTCTTCCTCTAACGATAAAAGGAGATTGTATTGAAGAAGATAATGAGTATTGTTATTTCTCATTTTGAATTCTCACTTTGTAAGAGCCCGTTCTGATTTGATATAAAATTGTTTTTGAGAATTTCAGAGCTTTACCTTTGTTATCTTCAACTTTAATTTCTGTTTTCTTGTACTCCTTATCTTCAGTTTCAGACTCCACAACGGTTTTGAAATCTTTTTATCGGCTTTAAAATTCTCTGTTTCAACTTTGAAATTCTGGGTGTTTTCCTCTTAAGTTTCGTCAACAAATTGAGGTTAATCTTCCATTTTCATCCTAATTTTTTGCATTACATAAAATTTTCTTTTCCTCTTCACCTTGATTCTATTACCTCTCTTTTTTTCGCTGCTTTCCTATTCTCAAAATCCTTCTTGCATTCTTCCTATGCATTTTCCTCATTTTTTCTATTTAATCACTATCCTTGACTTCCACAATATGCTTTACCATTCTTGATTCTTCCGTTTTATTTTCCTTCTTTTTTTGCTTCATGGCTTTCATTATTTTATGTTCTTCCTCAATTGTTTTTGCACATTTAGTACTAACATGTTGAAAATTATTACAGAAAGCACCTTTGTTTGGCCTCCATTCATATGAGATTTCCATGATTGTGGATTTTCCCTTCCTATTAACAACTGTCATGTTCTTTGGCAATGTACTTTGAGGATGCACTTCAATGCTTATTCTAGAAAAAATAAGGTTCTCTCCTCCCTCTGTAATTGGGTCCATATATAATAGTTTCCCCAATAGACTAGCAAAGTGACTTAAAACTTCTACTTTATACATGTGTGCTGGGATGTTCCTAAGTTTGAACTATATTTGGGTTGTTTTCTTTGGCTTGTTAGAAGACTCAATTCTTCAGACCATCTCTCCAACTTCATACAGTTGGATCCAATATAAGTATGCCAAAATTTCATAATATCTCCAAGTTCGTTCCCTTTTTGAATTGTAGAAAAATAGAGATCATGGATGTTTGTAGAAACCTTCTCCAGTCCCTTCTACTTCCAATATTGTTTCATTAGTAATTCCTTAGTGTCTGGGAAAGATACACGGTTCTTTCATATGTAGTTCCTAACAACTACATTTTCTCATTCATTGACGCATTTTTCCTCCACTTCAGTGGACAATTTAAATTCAAAAGGAGAGTAGAGAATCTATATTTTTGTTTTAAACTCAACAAGTAGACTTGACCTTTGTATGCATAATCTTTTGTTTTCTTTTTCCAGATTTCATTTACCTTCCAATTGGAATTGATCATGATAGTATATGTCTTTGATTTTGGGAACTTCATTAGCTCCCTCATTGTTTCCACTGACCAGTTTACTATATTTTTGTATTCTTCCTTTTTTTGTAGGTTACAATATTGAAGATAATGTATATTCAATTGGACGGTTGTTTGTTGTATTTTTTCATTGTTGATCACAATCTCTCATTTCTTTGAATGCATCAGTAGCTTTGTGATTTGATTTTTAAGTCCAAAGATGTTTTATCTTTCATTATACCCAACATTCCATATTCCTTCATTTTCCCCTATTTTTATGTTGTACTTTCTTCAGAATTTATATCAGTAATTCGTTCTTTACCTTTGCTGCATTCTTATTTTTCATTGATAATTTCTTCTGTAATCCTATCGATTTCTTTTTCAGCTACCTTCCTTAAACCTTCCATCACAAATTCTCTGACTTCCTTATTGTTATTGCTTTCTTTCTTCCCTTTGATGAATAGCATAATACAAGAATAAAATAGAGCAATAATAGAATAAAGTATATTAGAAACCATAAATTTTACATAATAGGTTAAACTAGAAACCTTAACCTTCTAATCAAGCTTTGTAGATGAATGAACAGCCTAGTTATAAGAATCGATATCGTGTCGTTCGTGCCGATTATGTCGATTGTTCCAATCGTGCAGATTGTGTGCACGTTCTTGATTTGACAAGAGACTAGAAATTACGACCACAACAAGCGAAACCGCGACCTTGATATCGTGTCTATCGTGTTGTTCTTTCCGTTCGTGTTGATCGTGCCGATCATGTTGTTTGTGCTGATCGTGTCGATCGTACCGTGAAATCTCCTTGTTAGTTGCTTGTTATTACAATGATAATGTATATATACTTAAGTATTTTAGTTATTGGGTTAAGTCATGTTTGGTTATTAGTTTAATACAATTTATTATGTGTAGAAACCGAATATTTATTTATTATATATGATGAATTAAATAATAAATAAAAGACAATCGTTAGAGAGAATCAAGATAGACATTTATAAAATTGGAAGATCCAACTTGTGGTAACTCAAAAACTTTGGTCAATAACATTAGGTGCGCTTCCGCTTAGTTTATCATCTCAACTTATTGACATAAAGAATCAAGATCTTATTTTGTCTAGATAAACACTAATATAATGTTTAGAATTATAGATCGTGAGTAAAGAAAATTATCAGATAATCCAGACTAAAACAAGATAAGAAAATATATCTAACAACCAAATCTTAGGTGGAGTAACATTTTGATCTAAACATCTTGATGTATGGAAATTATGAATTAATTTTCAATAAAAATATAATTTGATATTAATGTCTGGAAAAACAACAAATATTAGACATGTTAGGTCAAAAGTTTGGCACTTTGGTTTAAGGGAGATTTCAATGTTCTCCTGTTCTTGTATGTTGTATTACTCATGACCACTACAAAGAAATGAAAGGTCTACAATAATGTGGAAAATGAAAGGTCAATAATAATTTGAGAAATGAAAGGAATGCATTTGTGAGAGAAATTGAAGATCTACAATAAGTTTGATTAAATTAGTAAATTAAGAGTTTTTTGTTATTCATATAAATAGAGAGTATAATACATATTATATTACTAGAAGATCTCATATAAAATTTCCACAAGTTCTTGTGAGTTTTTTAGTACATGGGCCAACAATTGGTATTAGAGCATCAAGTGCATGCCTAAAATCATCTAGTGGGATCAAATGTCAATCGGTGCAGGGTTGTCAGGGGCACACAAAAATAATGACATATTACATTATCCGTAGATAACATACATGAACTACACCGGTTGGGTGATTCTTGTGTAGGCTATGATGGAGGACCAAGGAGTGTGGGAGGCAATCGAGCCAACAATAGACACATAGATTGATGCCCAAATCGATAAGAAGGCGAGGTCGCATCTACTACAAGCACTTTCGGAGGATCTTCTCATGTAGGTGGTAAATAACAAGACAACGAAGAAAGTGTGGGACTATCTCAAGACAAGGTTCTTCAGCACAGACCGATTGAAGAATGCACGATTATAGACATTGAAGAATGAGTTTGATATGATGCACATTAACAATAGTGAGTCGCTCGGTTGATATGTTGGTCGACTCACATCCATATCGGTCAGGTATTCAAGCCTTAGAGAAACACTCAATGATGTTGCATTAGTAAAAAAAGATCTTCAACATCGTGCAAGAAAGGTTTATCAGTGCGTTAGCCGGCATTAAGAAGTTTAACGACCTCGAGACGTTAACATTCAAGGAAGCAATTAAAAGACTGAAAGCATTCAAGGAGTGCACGCACCAGAAAAGTACAAGCGCTGGAGGAAGTGAATAACAAGTTCTACTCACTCAGGAGAACTGAAATGCACGGTTTAAAAAGGATTAGAAAGAGTCGTTAGAAGTGTATTCCATAGATGGTGGGACCCATGGTCGAGGAGGTAGAAACCAAAGCAATGCCAAAGGGAGAAGAGGTCGAGGAGAAATGCCTTAGAAAGTCAAATAAGGTGGATCGGGTGGTCGAGGAGGTCCTCGAGACAAAATTCACATTCGTTGTTTTTATTACAACGAGATAGGACATTACTGAACACAATGTCGAGCAAAGAAGAACGAGGTAGAACACCTTATTCACTAGGACAACATCAAAAAAACATTGCCTGTGGCAATCTCGGATGAGATTCCACCAATTAATATTGTCATGCTGAATGAAATGAAGCTGTCTACATAAACCCAAGGAGCTAAGAACGACGAGACATCAAGAGATATTTAGTTCTTGGACAATGGCACCATCAATCACATGAATGGAGATAAAGAGAAGTTCTTTGAACTAGACGTGGAAGTCATTGGGAAGGTAAAGTTTGGAGATGGTTCCACATTACAAATTTGTGAAAAAGGTTCTATCATGTTCCAATGCAAAAATGGCGACTAGTGGCTTCTCGAGAGAGATTTTACAAAGTAATTTGGTGAGTCTTGGAAAACTTACCGAGACAAGTCATAGGCTGGTGATGGACAGAAAGAGATTGAAGTCTTCGCTTAGAACCCTTCATGCCTTATCATGAAAGTGAGACAAACTCGTAATTAACTATAACAAATTTGCTTGAAGTTGATAGAACTAGTTAGCCTTTTGACTAATCTTGAAGATCTAGCGTGGTTATTGAAAGCTCATCTCGGTCATGTTAACTTCGAAGTACTAAAGTCCCTCATGAATAAGGTAATTGTTGCTGGTGATCCACAAATTTCTCCTCCAAAACAACTTTTTTGAACATGCCTAGTTGCAAAACAGACGAGACAATCTTTTGCTTTAAGAGCCAAGTTTTGAGCGAAAAAACAATTGAATTATTGTACATTGACTTACATGGGCCAAATACGCCAACTATCTTAGGAGAAAATCAATATTTCATGTTGATTGTTGATGATAATTCTAGGTGGATGTGGCTACATATGTTGAAAACAAAGGACGAAGCATGCTGTTCGTTGAAAGAGGAAGAAACATTTGGTCGAGAACGACCAAACTTTGAATCAAAGTCCTTTATTAAGATCGAGGAGGTGAATTCTTCTCGAGAGAGTTTATAGAGTTGTGCGAAGAAGTAAGGATAAAATGACAATTCACCACACTATATTCTCCTTAACAAATTGATGTGGTGGAGAGGTGCAATCGAATAGTGATGGCCATGACTAGGTTGTTACTAAAAATCATGGCAGTCACGAGCAAGTATTTGGGAGGAGGCAGTTCTTCATGCATTATATCTTCTCAACCGACTTCCAACCAAAGTTGTTCGAGACAAAACCCCATTTGAGATTTGGACTGGATTGAAGTCGCATTTAGCGCATCTTCGTGTGTTTGAATGTAATGCACACGCCAAGGAGACCACTCCCAATCTAAAAAGGTTAGACGACATAAGCCAATCGTTTTTCTATTTTAGTGACGAAGAAGAAAGCAAGGAACATAGGTTGCTCGAACCACAAAATGGAAAGATCCATGTGAGTCGTGATGTTGTGTTCGAAGAAAGTGTAGCTTGAGATTGGGAAAGTGAAAAGAGTGATCATCCATTCAAATTTCAAGAAGAGGTTAGAATTCGAACGATCCCATTCGAGAGTTGATCGACACAAGGATAGTCTACTTATAAAGTTTTCCAACAGGTTGTCTCGAATCCTCCATAACTCAACCAAGTTGCTGAAGAAACAGACCAATGCGATGGTCTACCCACTCCATGGTCAGGTGGACACATTTGGAGTGATGAAGAACCTGTTCAATATAGGAACATGACTGATATCTTGGAAGAAACACATCGAGTGACACTTGATTTTGAAGAGTTGTTGTTAGCACAGGCGGATGAGCCGTCTTACTACAATAAAGCGGTTGGGCAACCATAATGGAAAAAAGTAATGACTAAAGAAATTAAAGCCATCGAGAAGAATGAGACGTGGTCTCTCGTCCCATTTCCAGTTGGACATAAGGTAATTGGACTCAAATGGGTATTTAAGCTCAAGAAAAATGCAGATAGTGAGATGATCTAGTACAAAGCGCTCTTAGTTGCAAATGGATATGTGCAATGAAAATGCATTGACTTCGAAAAAACTTTCACTATAGTCGCTTGAATGGACACAATTCAAGTCATTCTTGCCTTTGCGGCTAATTGTGGTTGCCAAATACATCATCTCTGTGTAAAGTCAACTTTTATCAATATAGAACTTGAAGAGGAAGTGTACGTGATTCAACTAGAGGGATTCAAAGTCACAAGAAGGGAAATATGTTGCTAAAATTACAAAAGGCAATATATGTGATAATGCAAACTTATCTAGCATGGAATCTAAAATTTGATAAAACCTTGAAGCAAATGGTGTAAAAAAGAGGCAACCCTAATACCCAAATTATTATTGGTATTTACGTGGATGATCTCATTTTAATAGGTGAAGATCCAAAGGGTGTCGAACTCTACAAGAAACAGATGATGGGAGAGTTTGAGATGAGTGATATTGGATTTCTTTCGTACTAAATTAGAATTGAGGTTAACTTAGTTTGAAGGATGTATCTCGATCAAGCAAACAACATATGCAAAAAGATTTTGAACTAATTTGGATTGCTTGGTTGCAATTCAATAAAGACATCAATGGAACATAGGGCTCAACTCCATAAGGATTCTAAAGGACAACCGGTTGTTACAACTGAATATCGAAGAGACATTGATTATCTGTGTTATCTCCTTCATACAAGGACAAATCTTTCTTATGATATTGATGTTGCCAATAGATTCATGGAGAGGCAAACTGAGATACATCACAAGGTAGTGAAGAAGTTGTTTCAATACCTTCGAATACAATATATACATTTGGGTCTAGTGTTTTTAAAAGGATATGGTGATGAGGAGAGAGTGGGATACTCTGACAATGATCTCGCAGGTGACCTAGATGACCAGAAAAGTACAGAGACATGGCATTTTACATTAATGATAGTCTTGTTTTGTGGAACTCCCAGAAACAGAAGACAATCTCACTATCCACATGTGAAGTAGAGTTCATGGTTGCAACAACGGAAACGTGTCAAGCACTTTCATTGAAATCATTGTGGTTTGAACTAAGTTGTTCTAAACCTAAGGTAGTGAAGCTCTACATTGATAACAAGTTCACACTTGCACTCATAAAAAATCCAGATTTTCACTATCTTAGCAAACACATCAACACGAAGTATCAATTCATTCGAGAGTGTGTTGAAAGAAGTCAAATAAATGTAGAGTTTGTTCAAACGGTGAATAGAAGGCCGATATACTTACGAAAGCCTTGTCAACATCAAGACTGCTGATGATGCGACACCTACTCGGTGTCCTTGATCTTGAACCACGCCAGGACTAAGGAGGAGAATGTTGCATTACTCCTGGCTGCTACAAAGAAATGAAAGGTCTGCAATAATGTAAAAAATGGAAGGTTTGCAATACTGTGAAAAATAAAAAGTCCGTAATAAGTTTGATTAAATTAGTAGATTAAGAAGTTTTCCTTATTCGTATAAATAGATAGAGTAATTCATATTGTATTACTAGAAGATGAAATGTAAAATTTCCCCAAGTTCACCTGGGACAACATTGTACCAACTTAGATTAGTAGAAATAAGAAAAAGATATACAAGTTATAATTGAAGTGTTTCTTTTGTATCTTGATACATAATAAGTGATTCTATTTTTAATAATATGTTTTATTCACAATGAATCATATTTATTATACATGAAGGACCTTTAAAATACATTCATTGTGTAAGGATAGTACATTAAGAAAAAAATACTAGGACGTATGGCAACAGAAAACTTATACTGGAATTAACTAAGACAAAGCCGATGAAAGCGTAACACCGAAGCTCAAAGATTTTCCGAGAAAACAATTAAATCCCAGTCAATGATGATTATTAATGCTATGCATCCCTTTATTGAATGTCATACACAAAATAATGTTTTGTTGCCTATCAGACCGGCATGCATGATATAAAAGTACATTATTTTATACACAAAATAGCTAGCTGATGAGATGAATCCACTTGTCAAAATTGTAGTATTAACCACGGAAGAAGGCTTAGATAAAACCTTAATTCCATAACTATACCAAAAATTACTTTGACACATAAATTAAGGTTTAGCAGTGTATATATGTGCCACCAGAAATCTTATCAGCACATAAATTAGTGTCAATAAAATGGAGTCGACAAAGTCTATACGGACAGATATTTGTGATGGTAAGGGTTAATTATGTGACAGTGTGTCTGTAATGGATAACTATGTGTCGGATAATAGAATTACTGGCACATAAACTTCCGCATAAAAAAATTTTATGTGACAGTAAATTTGTGAAGACTTTTTTTTTTATAATTTATTATTATTATTGTTAAATATATTATTGATACAAACAAACCGATATATATTAAAATACATTTCAATTATCAAAATAATTAGTTACATATTTATTAATAAAAATTCAAATCCTAATAATCAAAACATTTGAATCTCAACAAAATAAAAAAAAAACAAATTAATGCAAGTATTTATTTACATATTTATTTGAAAATATATCCCATGAATATCAGCATTTTTATTTTCACCTCACAACCATTTATCCCTGAAAAGACAAAATCAAACAATGAAGGAGTGTAGTTATGATTAAACCGCTCTCAATATTCTTAATTCGTATGCATGAAACTTTTTCTTTTTAAATCCATTTAAATTAAGAGCTTATCTGATAATTAAACATGATAATGAAGTCAAATTTACATTGTTGTTACTTGACTTGAATATAATTATAAGAAAGTAAATAATAGATTAACTTAAATAATTAATGAATGTTTTGAATGATCAAACAATCCTGGTGGAGGTCAAAGAAAGAATATCATGAATCCTGTTTAATCTTTCTATTGTCTATGCTAGCAACTTAAGCACTGACAGAAGACTACTTTGGAATTGTCTTCGAAACTGGATTGGTAATGATAAATCTTGAGTTGTCCTTGGTAATTACAACGTAACTAGAAACGAATCAGATCATAGCCCATAATCTGAAATAACTCGGGATATGATTGACTTTAATGACTGCATCAAAGATATAGGTTGTATTGAGCCTACCAATTCTGGGAATTTATTTAATTGGTCTTCTACGAGAGTGAATGATAAAATTAGAAGAAGTAGAATAGACAGATGTTTGGTAAATGAGAACTGGATTAACCAATTACCGAGAAGTCAACTTCACGTTCTGAATCCGGGTATATCTGATCACTGCCCAATTAAATTGTTCTGGGAAAAGGAAGAAAGGTTCAAAAGTCCCTTTAAAATTTTCAATTTCTGGATGGAAAACGACAAATTCAAGGGTATTCTCGAAAGCGTATGGTCTACAGATGTCAGGGGATCCAACATGTACAGGGTTTCTGAGAAGCTTAAGCTCCTGAAGAATCATCTCCAAAGCTTTGACAAGAAGAAGTTCAGCAATATATCTCTAATAGAGTTCTGGCTGCTAGAGAAGAACTGAAAGAAGTTCAAAAAATGTTATTAAGGGATGATAATGATTAACAACTCAATGAAACATAAATGGATGCGCTTGAAAACTTTAGGAAGCTGAGTCTGCTTGAAAAAATTTTTATTCGACAGAAATCAAGACAGAGCTGGCTCTCGTTGGGTGACAAAAACACAACTTTCTTCTATAGAAAATTCAAGGCTAGAAACATGAGAAACAATGTATACAGGTTGAAGAATGATGATGGTGACTATGTTTAGGGTCAAAAGGGTGTACAAGATTTGGCTATCGATTTCTATAAGCAGCTTATGGGTACAAGAAAGCATCATCAAAGTCACTAGAATACCTTGTATCATATTACTGATAGGAAAATTTCTGCAGAAGAAAGTCGCGAGTTGATAAGGGTGGTCATGAGGGTTGATGTTAAAGAAGCTATGTTTAGTATTGATGGGAATAAAAGCCCGGGTCCTGATGGGTTTAAAGCACAATTCTTCAAAGACAATTGGTCGGTTGTGGGTAAATACGTTACTGATGGGGTTCTGGAGTTTTTTAAGAACATGAAGATGTTAAAGCAATGGAATACAACGGTCCTAACCTTGATCCCTAAAACTGCGGTACCTGAGAAAGTACAAGATTTCAGACCAATTTCCTGCTGCAATGTGATTTATAAAATAATTTTAAAAATAATTACTAATCGATTTAAAAATGTCATAGGAAAAATTATAAATTTTAACCAATCTGCATTCATTCCCGGTAGGACAATCTCTCATAATATTCTTCTCATGCACAGCCTTTTAAAAGGCTACGGGAAAAAGAAAATATCCCCGAGAATGACTTTCAAAATAGATATCAAGAAAGCTTTCGACTCTGTTATGTGGAAAGCCATTCGGGACTTTCTGGTTGTATCTGCTTTTTCTATGATTTTTATTGATTGGATTAAGCAGTGCGTTTCATCGTCCTTCTTTTTTGTTAGCGTCAATGGAGTCCACGAAGACTATTTCAAGGGTGAAAACGGGGTAAGACAAAAGGACCCCCTCTCTTCTTACCTTTTCGTAGCTATCATGGCGATCTTTGAGAGAATCTTCGCGATGTTCCGAAAGAATCGTCCATACATCTTTCACCCATTCTGTGAGGCAGAGGAGGTAACCCATTTATGCTTTGCTGACGATTTGTTCATTCTAGCGCACGCAGACATTGATTCCATTAAAACTATTAGGGCTACACTAACGTTCTTTTCTGAGTTTATAGGTTTAACTATTAATGAAAGCAAAAGTGTGACATTTTATGGAGGTGTGAATGACGAAACAAAGCAGGACATCTTCAACATCATGAGTATCAAGGAAGACAGTTTTCCCGTAAGGTACTTAAGAATTCCGTTAACCGCGAAACAGATCGAGATCTCACAATGCAAGCCACTAATTGAAAAGGTAAAAAACACAATATCTGGATGGGCAGCGAAAAAACTTTCTTATGCAGGGAGGATCGAACTTATCAAAACCGTGGTCATGGGCATAGTTGGCAATTGGGCGCAGCAGATGGTCATTCCGAAGAAGGTAATAAAGGAGCTCGACACGCTGATGAGAAACATTATTTGGGGTAGTAGAGGAAGAGGAGGAAAAAAAGTCAAATAGACCGCTCTCTTCAAATTAAAGGACGAGGGAGGCATCGACTTGAAGAACTGTATCGAGTGGAACAAGGCTCTCACCTTCAAGTATCTATGGTGTTTAGAGTGCAATCATGAGTCACTATGGATCAAATGGGTGCATACGAGGTTTATGAAATACGAAACCAACATCTGGACCTGTAAAATTCATGAAGATATGAGTTGGTCTCTGAAAAAGATTCTTAAACTAAGAAGCGATATTGCATATCTTTATGACATCCGCTAGGGGATGGAAAATGCACTCTATTCTGGCATGATTCCTGGTTCGAAAACCAGCCTATCATCCACAAGAAGGAGTTTCAAAATACCCGCATCAGAAGGGACTGCACAGAAGCGAAAATCAGAGACAATAAAGACGGGAATTGAGACTCACTCCTCAAAAAAAATCCAGAAAGACAGAGGATACTTGATCATATAAGTAATATACAACTACACGACAGACCGAATATTCATGAATAGAAAGTTGAGAACAATGGAAGCTAGTATCGAAGAAAATATGGGAGGTAACCCGGGAAAAAGCGCAGAAAGTAGAATGGGCTCCTCTTGTATGGTCAACGAAGATTATCCCTAGACACCAATTCATCCTATGGCTCGTCTTCTGGGAAAGACTCAGCACTCGTGATCGTATCAGCAAGTATATGAGCATCCCAGACGCGAGTTGTCTCCTACGTAGAGGAAATGAAGAAATCATAGATCACTTATTCGGGAGCTGCTGTATTGCTTCAGATCTTCGGGAAAGATTCTATAAAAGCTTAGAGCTGATCAGTTTCCCGAGCGAATGGAATGAAATTAAAGATGCAACACTACTCAAAGTCAAGGGAAATAGATTTGCAACAAGTGTGTTCAAGTGCGGATTTGGAGCAGTGGTGAATAACATTTGGCAAGAACGAAATACAAGGGTATATGATAGAACCCTCAGGAGCATTGAAGTATTATGGAAAGATATTGTATCAGATTGCAGCGCCCTCGCGGGAACGTGAAGAAGAATTCCAAGCACGGAGCAGAACTGGAATAACTGTAGGAATTGAATTTACCGTTTTTTAAACTCACTAGAATTGAAAGCATTGTAATCAGATAATTCATGTACGTTTTTAGCTTTTTAGCTTTTATTCAGAATGTTACGACTTCAAAATCAATCTAGGCCTGTCTAGAATGATCTCTTAAACTCGTGGTTTTTTTCCCATTTTTTGGAATTTTTAATGAAATGACGTTAAGCCGTTTTTCAAAAAAAAAATAAAATAATTAATGAATGATATGTGAACAACAAGTACTTCATGATCAGCCTAATCTGATAATGAAACTTGATCATTATGTCAAATTTAAGTTGTTGTTACTTGACTTGAATATAATTATAGTAAGGTAAAGAATAGGTTAATTAACTTAAAATAATGAATGAATGATACGTGAACAACAAATACTTCATGATCAACCTCTAATATATAATAAGAAGAAGGAAAAAGTTAAAAGAAAATAGTAAAACTAAAATAGATTATTAGTGGATATTTATTAACAATTCCAAATAAGTAAATTAATTGATTGAATTTATGTGTAATACAAACATGAGAACTTAATTTTTTCAAGATAAACCTAAATATTTTATGTAAACCACCAAACATCTAGTGAAGTGAAAACAATATTAGTGTATTAATTATATTCAACAGACCTGCACATGCTCAACTATCAAAAAATTCATACACACATCCATTCAACAACCAAGATACTACCAACTGCAATATTATGTGAATTCAATTGAGATATGAAATTAGTCCAAACCACTCAACAATAATGATAATAAAAATCCTTCTATAATATTCAACTTATTACACTCAATGCGAAAACGATTTGAAAGAAACTAAAATCAATGAAGTGAGTTAACATTAAACTCATACATATATATATATATATATATAAACTCAATTTGTTTTTATAGAAACATTCTCAGATTTTTATATAGCACGAAAAAAGATATAAAGAACCTAAGTTTCTAAAATTGATTATATGTAAATGATAAAAAATTTAGTACACTACAAGGAAACAATGTATTTGCGATGAAATTTACTGACGGAATTTCTGACGAATATATAATTTGCGACATTTTTTATATGTAAATATTATTTTTTTGCAAATATGAGTGTCGCTAATAATCCGACGGATAAATATCTTTTCAGAAAAATATTGGCAACGGTATTTGCGACGCTATATTGGCGAGGAAATTCCAATATAGTTTTCTAATTTTTGTAGACATTTATTTCTACTACTCATACCAACTTGTTTATGTGAATATCCGTCCCAAATTTTATTTTTTTTAATTATTTTATTATTTAATTTATTTACCTAAATTTTTATATTATATTAAAACTGAATATAAAACTAAATAATATTATTAATTTTTTATTGTCATAAAATACATTCAAAATATACCTAAAACAAAATAACATAATCCATTATCACAAAATAAATTCAAATTAAACTTTAAACAAAAGTCATTCCTGAAATTACTATTAATAATACTAACACAATCAATAAACAAATTAATTTTTTAAGCAACAAAGTATATTAAAACGACTCAACAAAGCTTCGATCTTCAAACATATCAACGGCGAAAGAAAAAAACTCGTAACTACAATCAATTCAAATCAAATTCAAGATTAATTATAAGACTTTTATATTACATTCAAATCAATATTATAAAATAAAAATAATAAATAACTAGTGCATACATAATAACAAAATTTTAACTATAATTTCAAATAACTCAACAATAACATAACATAAAATTAGTAAATTGAAATTCATACCTTATCATGTACTTGTCTATTTAAAGAAAAAAAAATTATAGCATCCGATTATGCAATTGAATAAATAAATTCCTACTCGGAGCAATATAATAAGATAGAAGCACACTTAATAACATGAAGATCATGCCCTCTTTAATTGCTCATTTATCTTTTTTTATATGAGCTTCAGCTTTCAAAATCCTATCAACCAAAATCCACATTTTCATCTTTTTGACAAATCAACAATTAATTTGATAAATTCATATTATAAAAAATAAATTAAGGACTATAAAAGTTCTTGGAAGAAATGTTACTAACCAGTTCTTTAAACAATTGTTCTAATTTTCTAATTTTGTGAATCTTGAGAATAAGCCGCTTCCTCCTCCTTAAACATGATTTAAATTGGACCAAACGGAGATCAATGACAGTATATATAACTGATTTTATTACAATAAAATTAAGTAGAGAGATTGTCTATAATACTTTCACATAAAAAGAGCTTGTTCAAGTTACTGAATTTGAATCCACTGTTACATCTGCAACTAGGTGGTACAACACATGAAAACTAAAACTAGAGAAAAATAAGAACAAGAATGTGATAGAAATTCTAAGGATGTAAACCTTAATAAGATAAGATTTTTGTTATCATGCATAAATCTATCCCCAATTGGAAACACTTCTCACATTTGGAAACAAAAATTATTCAAACACTAATTCAAGATTTAAGACTTCATTATCATTGATATGCTATTCAAATATGTGTAAGAGTAGAACTAATTGAATCATCAAATAATGAATTGATGTTTCTTGATTGAGGGGATTATGAATAAAAATGCAAGGAAGAGTTTAACCATCTCTCACTTCAGAGGAATATATGACAAGAGATAAATAAAGAATCCCTACCAACTACAGATAATGAGATTGAAAGCTGATCATGTTATGAAAGAAGTAGAATGTCTATTAAATACCTGAAGCACATTCATGTTTTCAAACCTTTTGTCTGGAATGTCTTGTTTGCTTAAGAGAAAGTGGCCAATTATTCAAGTTTTCTTCTTGTACACATACACAAAACCTCAATAAAAAAGACATCTACAATGAAGAACATAGTATAATTTAAGCAAAAAGAATAAAGATGATATAAATCTCAAACCTTCAGAGAGCTTGAGAAACAACAAGGTTCAGATTTTTCTTGTTATCTTTTGCTTCAGACTCTAGAATGTGAACTTTAAAGTTTCTTCTTCTCATAGTAGTCTAAAGAAAGTAGACCTAAACTAGTAATGTTATAACATGAACAATCAAATCAAAAAATTTAAGAAAATGAAATGTAGAAGACATCAACAACATTAAACCTCTTCTTCCAAGTGCATAACATGTTCATCTGCCGTTAAAGATTCTCCTTAAAATTATCAACAAATAAAAAAGAGTTGTAGAAGTTATATATAATACAAATAGATAAGATACATCATTAACAGAAGAAAACAGACCTTCATCTTAGATGCATTAATTTGTAGGCTGCTTATCTCACCGGCCATCTCATCGAGTCGTTTTTAGTTTCTTTGACGAGAGAAGTTTATGCATTGATGTCATAGATTGTTCCCTCGAGAATTAATTCTCTGTATTTAATCAAATGATGATTTATGACATGAAACGAAATAGCTAAAAACACAGATGACTGGTGCAACAGTTCTTCAAGCAATAATAAATAAAACTACAACTCTGAATTCTCTCTTTTTTCCTTTCCATCTAGATTTTGGAGTTTTAAGGATTTGAAATTTTATTGAATCTTAGAAGAGATGATACCAATGATACATAGAGATTTTGGAAATTTCTTGCTAAGAATGAAATCTCAAAAAGGAAAGTTATTGAAGAGGACATGATGTATGAGGTAAGAGTGGGCGTCAAAATATTATTAAGGTTTCTACCGATATTTCGACAGAGAAGATTATCCATGTAATTTAGGACACCCCAATATTAATTGCTAAAGCAATATTAAATGTTATTTTATTTATAATTTTTTTAAAATTAATTAGAGTTAACTCTAGATTTTTTTTTTTAAATAATTATATTTGATTTGTTTTATTATTTAATTAAGATTTTATTTTATTTATATATAAAATATAAACTAATTAGTTATATATTTAATATATAATTATATTAGATATTATTCACAATTTTGTTACTACAATATTAAATATTTTTTTTACATATAAATTAATAATTTATTAAATTAATTAGAGTTAACTTTAAACAAAAAATATAATAAAATAATTATATTTTGATTTATTTTATTATTTTATTAAGATTTTATCTATGAATTTCAACTTGATGGAATTGAGGAGAAAACAAACTGTGGAATATAACGTCGAAAATTTATAATGAATTTTTCACACTAAATATTTTCTAAGATTTTTTGGACTAACTAAAAATACATTGACACTAAACATTTTTTATTGAAATTTCATCAAAAATAGATAGGAATTGTTTTACGAATTTTGCCATGGAAATTATCTTTAAATTAAGCGACGATAATTGATAATAGGTAATAATAATTATTTTTTACGATGAAGTTTTATCCGTTAATTAATATTTGCGACAATTTATGTTTTTCTGGATTAAAATGTCGCAATGTCCATAGAATATTTCCGACATTAGTTATACGTCGGTAATTATTCGTCGCTAATTAAGCATTATTTTGTAGTGGTAGTATAGATGTGCAAAAAATGGAAATCCTAAAAAGGGGATTAAGATTCAAATCTTTAACAATCTAACATGTTTCCTAACAATTATCATCAATTAGACACCATTTATGTTATATATCATGACACTATATGGTTTAGTTCAATCTTCATATATATGTTAAGTTATGAAACTTACACTTATAATAAACTCTACGATTATTAATTAGAGTTTAATGAGTTTGTATTTGGTTTTGGGGAATTCGGCCTGGCCAAGAGTTATTTAGGTTTTATTACCAGAATGTTTACCCTATATATATATATGTGATTATTAAGGTTTACAAAAACTAGATATAATTTTAGAGAGATAAAGTGTAAGGACAATTTTTTGTATTCCTTCTTCTTCATAGTGAAATCTGGTGGTGGTTGAAATGGACGTAACTCAATTTGAGTGAACCACTATAAATCTGTATCTTCTTGTTATTCTTTTTTGCATTTTTACAAATTGTTTCAAGTAGGTCGGATTTGGGAGATACAAATCCTAATAACTGATATCAGAACAGCTAGGCTAGATTTGAACATTAGAAACGATGGTAAGCAAGAACAATATAGGAAATAGAATTGGAAGATTCTATGGGACAAATTATGCTTTCTGGAGGATGCAAATTGAAGATTATATCTATCAAAAGAATCTTTATGTTCCTTTGAGTGAGAAACTAGAGAAGATGGATGAAGCTGAATGGAAACCTCTTGATAAACAAGTTTTAGAAGTTGTCCGATTGATGCTAGCCAAGACGGTTGCTCACACTGTAGCAAAAGAAAAGACCACCATGGGTCTGATGAAAGCTCTCTTTCTGATATGTATGAGAAACCATCTGCTAACAACAAGGTACACTTAATGAAAATACTCTTTTACTTAAGAATGGTTGATGGTACTTTTGTCACTACTCATTTGAATGAATTCAATACAATTGTGAATAAATTACTATTTGTTGAGATAGATTAATAGGATGAAGTTAGTGCCCTGATTTTTTAGCATCTCTACCAAATAGTCGGGAATCTATGAGGGAAACAATTAGTAATTATGTTAGAAATGATAAACTGAAATTTGTTGAAGTTAGAGATCGTATTCTTGCTGAAGAGGTTTATAAAATTGATTCTGGTGAAACTTTCAAAAGTTCTACTATAAATGTGGAAAACTGGGGTAGAGGTAATGATAGAAATTTCAACTAAGGTAAGAGCAGATCTATGTCGAGCAGTAGGAGGAGTTAGTCCAAGTTTGGACGGAAATTTGAGTGCTATAATTATGGTAAACAAGGTCATTTGAATAGGAACTACAAAGCACCGAAGAGAAACAATGATGATAAAAATGATGCATCAAACGTTGTTATAGAAATTATCACTGATGCATTACTTCTATCCTTTGATAGTCCGATAGATTCATGAGTTTCGGATTCGGGAGCATATTTCCACACCACTACCATACAGAATTAATGGAGAATTATGTGGCTAGAAATTGCGGGAAATTTTATCTCGCAGATGGTGAACCATTGAATATTGTTGGCATGGGGGACATCAAATAGACGATGGCAAATGGTTCTATTTGGAAGAGTTTGTTTGAAATTATTTTTTCTTTCACCCTTTTGGCTTTATTTTTAATAATTTTAGATACACAAAATATTAAAATAAATATAAAAAATATTTTGCCAATTAATTTTTTTTTATATTTTAGGTTAAATAAATATTTCTTTTGGGATGAAATGGGTACCACATTTTAAAATAAGTTATTTATTTTGATCCCTTTATTTTTTAAAATTATTTTAAGGTAAAAAGTATACAATATTAATCCTAAATAATTTTTTTTTTTGATTTAGCCATTTTCCTTAATTAATTTTTTTTAATTATTACAATAATTAATCTAATTAATTATTTAATTACGTTTTGTCCCGGGGTTCATTATTTTGATTTTTATTTAAAAAGTAAAATAAAACAATTATTTTAATATTATAAATTGGGTATGTAAATTTTTAGTGATTATAGAGTGTCCCTCTAGAATCGAGTTTGAATACAATAAACTGGTTTTGAATACGCTAATTCGAGTATGACATCTAACACTAAACTATCTTGTTCAATTTATAATGAGGGTGTTTGGAAATTAAGAATAAAAGGACTAAAATTAAGAAATTGAAAATTTTTAAAGTTAGAAATGGAGGCGTTACAATTGTTATAAAAATATATCTTACTATTAAAGTTTATAATATCTAAAATTTCAATTACTTGTATTTTCTCATTGTATTCTATGTTATTTTAGTGAAATATTATTCTATTCACATTATTATGTTTTATTTTTATGAAAGTTATAAACCTCATTACCTCCACAACCATTCCATTCACTTTTAATTAAGGTGTTTAAGTGAGAATTCAACACATAACTCTTATCTTTTAGGAACTATTCTTGAAAATACCATGTGAGTAAAAATATAAGGAAATTCCCGAGTTCTTTTCAAAATAGTAACCCAAAAGTCATAGAATTTTAAGTCGTTTTTATTTTTAAAAACAATTTTTAATCTTTACAAAGGAAAACATGATTCTATATTATGATGATATATTGTCAAATATGAAATAAAATAGATCTTCAATTAAAATTTTCAATATAAAATATAATATTAAGATATGTGTGCATTATTTATGTTTGACATTTCAAATAAACTTTATAAAGAAATAATTGATTTAAAACTCGTTATGTCATAATTTAAATTTATTTGATTAAATATTTGAGTAAAATTAAAATAGAAATTACATTCACCATTTAAATAGATATTAACATTTGTAATAAAAAAATTAATATATAATCAAAAATTAAGAATATTTCAATTCCAAAATTAAAAGATTTGTCATGTTTTCATTTATGTTAATTAGTTTAGTGCTATAGTATTAAATATTTTAATTTTACTTAGTATAATATTTTGAAATTTTTGTTTATTGTACGAAAATATCTTTAAAGAGATATATAAGGAAAATGAATAAAAATATTAAATATATCTCTATCTAAACACAATTTTTTTTTTTTAATAAATAAGTATGTATATTTTTATACTAGAAAAATGTTGGTATGTTGCACAAATATAAATACACGATGTATATAAAATAAAAAATATTAAAAAGATTTTATGACACATCCAAAAACAAAATTAAAAATGTATGCAACCACAATGGATAAATGAAAAAAAAGATAAACTGTATTTTTTTTTTGTCAAGTTAGCATCTTAATATTTGTATCTAATTTATCAATCTAGTCATTCCAATTATTCAACAAATAAAAAAGAGATTTTAGATGGTCACATTTTTTATAATTTTTTACAAAGTAATATTTCTTACATGCACTTAGTTATATGTTAAAAAGAGATTTTAGATGATATTTTTAATAAAGAGATAAATATATTAGTCATATCCGAATTAAGAAATTCGATGAGGAGAACGACGCACTTTATGAAAATAATTCAAGACGTTTATACATATAGGAAAATATTCGTGACAATGAGATGTTTGTTGAAAGAGATGCGGAGTCACAAACTGCATATCAAAAGAAAGATTAAGAATACATGACGACGCACTTAATGAAAAACATTCGAGTCATTTATACGTGCAAGAAAACATTCGAGAAAAGAAGAGTCGTTAGAGAAAACGCTTGCCGAAAAGTTGTAGTCATTTTTAAAAAATAATAGTAATAATCTACATTTTCATTGGACAATAATTAAAAAAAAATTCAACAAACAAACTCCAAATACAATTAAGTACCATAAATGACAGACAATAAAAAAATAAAAAAACATCATACTATGTAAGATGACTTGGTTATACGTTGTTTGTTCCTCTTCATACAACATGTTGTAAATCTGTAAATAAAATTAAAAGGCTATCAAGATTGATGGTAGCAAATGAGACCTGCAAAACATAGAGAGCAACCTTCCTCCTAACAAACTTTGAATCACTAAAAAAACAAGGATGGTGAGAAATATTAAGGAGTCACATTCCTCAAAATTTAAACCTGACATGATAAAAAGAAGTCTATTAAAATAGAGTAGGAACATTACCTAATATTCAAATTTGACCTATGCAATATTGTTTTTAAATTATTTGTCATATCTATTAGGTCTATATAACGTTGGTAATCTATAAATTGTTTATACACTCTCAACTTTCTAATCTTTTTTCCCCATATAAATGGAATTTGTATTGAAAATAAAGCATATAAATTCTTATGTTCTTACATTATCCCAACCATAACAAATTATTAAATTATTAAATATTAGTTTACTAATAGTTAGTTATGGGATTAGTCATGTATGTTGATGGTTAGATATGGGATTAGTCAAGGATGAGAAGATGTTGACTCACTAAATTATGTCTAAATATTGTTAGTAAATATATTCTAAGAGTACAATGTCCAACAATTGCATGAGCACATGTGTATTGTGCAAACTTCAAAACTACTTTTTGTCTATGAGGCCGAACAAATTGAACAATGATGTCTGCAACCATTACCCTAGTAGCCATATAAAGTTTCTCCCATTTCTTCCCAAGTTTGATAATATAGATACCAAATAATAAAAAAAATGTAATTATATATTCTATATTATTCCAAATTAAAACCTTCAACACAAATGAATATTTTTCTACTTTTAAAATCTTGAGTTATAGAAAATAAAATTAGAGATCAATAACTTAGTTATCTAGACTTCCAAACATAAATTAATCTACATCATCAGTAAATAAAGATATAAACTACTATGTAAATAGAGATACTTGAAGATAATTACCGTCATTGAAGCGCTTGACCACGTATCACCCCATCTGTAAATCGCAATTATTTGTCCGAGATAGACTTCAGCTGCTAACATAGAATAAGTTAGATCATAAATATGTGTAGGAGAATAGAGACTTTGAAGCAATACATCAAATCAGGGACTAGGAGTTTAAGTTAGGATCTCTAACTCACAATATTATTTAAATCAAATAAATCAGTTAGATAAAAAAAAAATAAACACAAACAAAAATACTTCAACAACAGAAAACCCTCTAGTAATTGGTAGCAATAAAAAAAATAATTTAGTTGTTTATCACAAACCTCTTGTCTGACGAAGTATAAGATATCATCCACATATTCCTATTTGGAAAATACTTGAACAACTACATCTTTTCAAAAAAGGATGAATCAGTTTTTGTAAGGAAGAATATTTGGAAATTGAAAAAAGAGAGAATAATTAAACATGTATTAAGATAAAGGAGGATTGAAATGGAACTAGACAAACACACTGATACATTCCACAAAGCACAGTAGACAGTGCCATAAGAACATACAATAGTGTTTATTTGCATATTAGTACCAATAAAATTAACATATGAATGCAGCTTACTAATATGCTATATTATTATCATGTGCAACTAGATCAATATATTGAAAACTCTAATAATTGACTCTGACTTTTAGAATGAGCACATACATATATATACGTAAACCATTTTTTTTTTAGTTCAACTTAGGATGTTCTTAGTGGGAATTGAATCCGTGACCTTTGGTCTCTTAGATAAAACTTTTGACACTTGAATTACACCAACTAATTTAAAGAAAATTGTTCACTCAAATTTGGACTTATTTCCTACAAGCAGTTGGATTAGTCTTTACCTTTCATATCTTCGTCCTTGTGAAACATACAACAACAACCCAAAAAAGATAAGAGCAATTTATTTATTTTATTTAAAAATGTTTAATATATGAAGATCCATATTTTGCATGTATGTATGTATATAAGAAGAAATGATATACGGTGGAAAAAAGGTAACAACTAACAAAACAATTAAAAGAAAAAGGTCATCACCTTGGCCAACCGATTCTCCAATTGTCATGTCCTCCTATGGAATTTCATAATTAAAGAAACCGTCCATGTTAAGTTTATTAACAATACTACTACTGATATTTTCACAACTACTTGTACTACTATTTCTATTAAAGAAAAACCCCGACGCATCATTGTTGGCATGTCTATTACCCTAATAATTTGTTCTTGTTTTCCATTAGAAAAAGAAATATTAAGATAATGATATGTTGTTTGGTTGTTCTCTTGGTCCTTATTTAATTATGGCCATATAAAATGTCAAGTTTTATTCTCTAATGAACCTTCATGTTGACCATTCCTTTTCCACGACCAAGAGAGTCCTTTCTTACCTATCCATACTCTGGCTCTTGATGTAATGATCTTTTGAATCCCAAATTTCTCCCTACAAATTCATCACTAGAATGTTCTTGAGAAACAAGGTTAAGTAGAAAAGACTCTATCGGATTTTCACTTCAAGTTCTTGCTCCACTGGAATTTGCATCTTCTATATGCTAAGAAAAAGCTAGATCTGAGAAACTACGGTCAGAATGATAAATATCTCTACTCCCTCTTTCATGAACCATGATGCCATTTCTTAACTTTATTTTTTACTTCACCTTGTTATTTACCTTTGATGCATATTTATATTATATATATATAATCAATCATCACTAAAACTACAGTCAATACAAATTAAATGAAGATAGATTGCGGTTACCGTCACTAACCAAATTAGATATTTTCGACGCAATGGCAACTTGGAGTGGCTGTAGAGGAAGCTGGGGACAGCCAATGCTTCGTGTTTGTGTCTAAATTCTTATTACATTGGAATTAAGGCCTATTTTCTTGGTATGGGTGTGAATCATTCAATGCGCATATAATACCTAATAAAGTGTCATCGTCATCATAGAAAGATGTGTTGGTTGCGACCATAGTTGTCAATAACGTATAGCGCCAAATAACGTCAAAACTTCTCATGACTATAGCATAAAGAGAATAGAGTAGCGAGGGCTATTTAAAAATAAAACGTAAAAAACATGTAAATATCAAAAATAAAAAACATCACAAAAATAAAAAGTTCAAAACATAAAAACTATAAATTCTTAAACCAGAAAAAGTTCAAAACATAATCTAAAATTCATTGTTATCATTTTTTTCATCAAGATCGAGATCAATTTCTTCATTTGAAATTGCGTAATGCTCAACATCATTCTCTTATTCACTCTTTTTATCGAAATCAAATTTATCTAAAAGATCAAATTTGTTAGATGTTCCTATTCGTATTTTTTCATTAACTTAGATGTGATTTCCTTAGAGCTTCTTAAAGGTGTAGATGGAGAGAAAAGAAGAGAATAAAGGATAAGAAAAGGCTAGAGAAAAGAAATGAAGAGAAGGAGGGACAAGAAAAGGCTAGAGAAAAGTAATAAGAGAAGAAATGTAGAATTAAGATTAGAGGAAAGTAGAGAAAAAAATTGGAAAAGGCTAAAGAGAAAAAAGTAATAAGGGAATAAAAAAATGAAAAAGAAGCGTGCAAAGAAGAGGAAGAGTCAATTTTGTTTTTGAAATTTAGATAAATGAGAAAAGTTTGGGGAGATGAAAAGTCAAATAATTAATATTAATTTTTTTTAAAAGCATCGCTATGAGGGGAAATAACTTTTAGTGTAATATGATATTTAGAAACAAAATCAGGGCTATTTGAAAGTGCTTACGTCACGCTATTTGCTAAAGCAAACGCTACAGGCTCTATTGACAACTATGGTTGCGACAACTATGAATCATCTCCGTTTTATGCTTGACATGAAATTGGTCAGTCAAATTCTCATCCGTCGTCATGTGTTGCATGATATTATTGGCTTCAACAAGATCTAGTTTATCGATCATGAGCTCAATAGACTTTTGACCTAGAACTTCAGCTGGAGAATAACCATAAAAGTGTTCAACTATTTGATTCCTACGCAAATAAGATAAGGTAGAATAAAATCAATGTTATAATTTCTATAATAAATAAATCGGTTAATAGTTTTTATTACTAAAAGATAGTTTAAAGAATGAATGACAATCCTCCATCAACAAATGAGTTCTGTAATTACTAAATATGGACAGATTTGACCACTTACTAGGAAATTATATGACCAATCATATCAAATATATGAATAGATTGTCCCAATGACTATAGTATATTAAAATACTTCCTATAAGTAAACTTCACAGTCGTCGGTAAATTAATAGTGTCGACGACATGTTCGACTATAAGAGGTTGATCTTCTATACGACTCTATCTGCAAATACGATCATCCAATTCCTAATTAAACTCCACCATCAGTTAGGCTAAAGTAGTAACCTCATTGTAATCACCTTAAATAAAATACAACCCAAAACCTAGTAGAAAAGAGGAAATATGCGATAAATTATAAACTATAATACAAAATGGCCTTACAGCCAGTCTTCATTAGAAGCCAATCAAATTCTTATTATTAATACTTAAAACTATATCCCAAAATCCTAGAGAAAAATAGGAATAAGAAAGAGTATATAAACTATAATAAAAAAAACTATGGCATTACTGTTGGTTTTCATCTTCCAAAGTCGTCACCTAACATCTGCCGATCGAGAATCGCTCATCTATTATAGATGTGAGATGACTTCTTGAATTCAATCGGCCTTCCAAAACCTTAGCGGAAAAGAGGGTGAGAGAAAGACCCGCATGATTTCTTATAACCCGAAACCCGTGAAAATCCTCTTCTATACCCGTTCACTAAGGTGAGCGCATGTATGTCACCCTCAAACTAAATACTTAAATGATCAATATATATATATATATATATATATATATATATATATATATATATATATATATATATTACATATATAATTAATTTCTATTACAACAAGATATATATGGAATTGAATCAAAAATATAAAATACATCTCTATGTAAACAAAATTTATGTCCTTTTTATTTAATTATATAAATTTATTTTTATATTACACATAAAAGTTATTTCTAGAATTCAAGTATAATTACAACAAGATATATATGGAAATGAATCAAAAATAATATATATATATATATATTTATCTATCTAATGTGGAGTTATAATTTTAATTGTATGTACACTCTAGAGATATATAAATAAGTAAGTTGTTTTAACATTCTTCTTCACACTCTCAAATCTTCTCTAATTTCTTTCCCGAGTATCACCAACCTCAAGTTAAAAATATATTTGTATACATAAGCCCTTTTTTTGTAATGATTTTCAAAAATAAATTTGCGAATCTGTCTTCACACATAAAAAATATTTCTAGAATCCAAGTATGATTACAACAGGATTAATACAATTTTAATGTTGATTTATTATTTTTATTGTATGTAAATTTTATTAGTATCTAGAATAATATGTAGAGATATATAAATAAAGAAGTTGTTTTAACATTCTTCCCCACACTAAGATTTGAGAGTGTGGGGAAGAATGTTAAAAACAACTTTTTTATTTATATAACTCTACAGAGTATTCTAAATACTACTTGAATTTACATCAAATAAAAATAATAAATCAACATTAAAATTGTATTCATCTTGTTGTAATCATACTTGGATTACAAAAATAATTTTTATGTGTGAAGATAAATTCACCAAATTATTTTTGAAAATTATTAAAAAAAAGGGCATACGTATACAAACATATTTTTAACTAGAGTTTTATTTTTTTTAACTACCTAGTTTGGTGATACTCGAAAAATAGATTTCTCGTTATATCCTCTGTACCCATTAAAAATAGTCTCTACTTTACAAATTTTTCTTTAAAAAATCGGTTGCACAATGTTTTAATTTTAACCGATTATTCTTCCGGTCTTAAGCATTTGTATGTTTTAGCGTTATTTAATATATTATAACAACAATATTTAAATTTTGGTACATGTTGCATTTGATAACTAGAGAGGAAATTACCTGAAGAATATTAGTCATCTAAAAACATTATGGTTTAAATATAAATCCTAAACGAGCCTTGGGTCAAAATATTTTTTTTTGAAATATCCCAAAAGTATTTTGAAATCATTTTATAATTTTTTGGGATTTTTGAAAAATGGTTAGATGTTTCAAAATTAAAACAAAACATTTTGAATTTTGAAAATGGGAACCAAAGATGTCTTAGGATCTGTGTCCTAGGTCTTGGGGTTTATTTTTACCGGTCGGAGCTCAGGGCCCTCTTTCATTCCTGTTGGTCCTGGATGAAAAGCCTCAGTCGGGGTGCTAAGAACTCTCGGTCCTTTATTGTAATTCTCGGTCAGATTCTAGAATTCTCGATCGGATGCCTCTATACTAGGTAGAAATCATCGGTTTTGAGTTTGGGAATTCTCGGTCGGAATCGAGATTCCTCAGTCCTTGGTGAAGAACACTAGTTGGACCTCTCGGTCCTAGATGAAGAACGTTTGTCGGACTTCTTAGCCTTGACTGAAATTTTCGGTCCTAGTTGGATGTTTTTGGTCGGACCTCCACGTCATGACCAAAGATCCTCAATCGGATCTCTCGATCCTAGGTAAAACCTCTTTGTCCTCAAGAATAAAAAAACCCGATTTTCAATTTTTCCAAATTCAAATTTGTTTTTGTTTTTGTTTTAGATCAGTTGTTTAATCTTGGCGTTCGTAGAAAGCTCATAAAGGATCCTAGGATCAATTTTTAATCAAAAGATTCAACAAGTATGCATCATTAATGCTTATGAAAACTGAAATGTAAAAATTCAAATTAGAAGTATGAATTAAAGTTTGTTTGGAACTTTATCAAGGATAGGAGAATACTCCTTATACCTTAGGGAAGCTTTGGGTATGCTCAAATCCAATCTTTCTGCCTTCCACAAAATTTCGTAAAATTTCGAAAAGCTTGGAGCTTAAATGGAGGATTTACTATAATTTTCAATTTGAAGCTTTAAGGTTAATCTCTTGGCTTCAAAATTTTTAAGGGAGGCTATTTACAGGTTTTCGAAGTTGGTCAAGGGCTTCAAGTGGATCCAAATTTGTCAAAAACTATCAATGGTGTTTTGGTTGTTCTTCGCTCTACTTGCCAAAATAAGCATGATTCATGCCTATAAATGTAGGGGAAATGATTATTGTGGTAGGGTGATCATTACATCTTTCGAATAAACCAATAACGTGGAATAACGACGAAATTCCATCTACGACAAATCAAATATGGATTCGGTCTTATCCCTCCGGTGATCGCGACGAAGAAGATTATTAGTGCATGAAATAACGTTGTTTTGGGTGAGAACGCGGACATGGAGCGGTCCGTTGACGTTCCGTCAACGTTTAGACCATTCCATTTTGTTCAAGTTGGCGGAGCTAAGGCTCGTGTTAGCCTTTCGCAACTTCGCGGGTACACGCTCCTTCTGTTGTAGCGGGCTAGGCGGGCACATCTGAGGCATTGGATGAGATTTCAACGTCTATCGAACAGACATAGTTTCGACTGTAGCCATTTCACTGAATTTTGGCTACACCTGATTACAATTCTATTTTTTATTAAAAACTTTAAAGAGCTATTTTGTTATCTTTTTATATATTTTTTAAGAAAATTCAAATTTATTAGGTCGATTAGTCTTTCACCAACAAGTATAGGCGAATATGATTGAATCTCCATAGAATGAAAAGTGGAATCGGTAAGTTATATTATTAATGGTTATCTGAATAAATTGTTTTAGTTTGTTTTTCATTTATTTTTGTAAAATTTTATATAAATTATAATATTTTTAAAAAATAATTCTATACAAATTATAATTTTAAATTTAAAAATAAAAAAGGTTTATAGATTATTAAATATTATTTATAATATATCTATTATTTATAAAATAACTAATATAAATTATAAAATATAAAAATATATAATTAAATTATTACCAGTTTACCGGTTAAACCGTTAAAAAAATTAGGTAAACCGAATCATTTAACCGGTAAAAAATCGTTTGATCGGAACCTTTAGAACCGGTTAACCAATAAACCGTTAAAATGGAACTGGTTAACTATCGGTTCGGTTGGGTTATTGGTTTTCCGGTTTTTTTGCACAACCCT
Organism: Impatiens glandulifera; assembly: GCF_907164915.1. Taxonomy (NCBI): domain Eukaryota; kingdom Viridiplantae; phylum Streptophyta; class Magnoliopsida; order Ericales; family Balsaminaceae; genus Impatiens; species Impatiens glandulifera. Next base: position 42,234,625 of record NC_061869.1, on the reverse strand, counting down.
AATTGTAACGCCTCCATTCCTCTCGGCTCTCTACCTTTAAAATTTTCAATTTCTTAATTTTAGTCTTTTGATTCTTAATTTACAAACACACTCATTATAAATTGAACAAGATAGTTTAGTGTTAGATATCATACTCGAATCAGCGTTTTCAAAACCAGTTTGTTGTATTCAAACTCGATTCAAGAGGGACACTCTCTAATCACTAAAAATATACATACCCAATTTATAATATTAAAATAGTTATTTTAATTTATTTTTAAATAAAAAATAAAAATAATGAACGCCAGGACAAAACCTAATTAAATAATTATTTAGATTAATTTTTGTAATAATTAAAAAATTAATTAATTAAGGAAAATGGCCAAATCAAAAAAAGAAATTATTTAGGATAAATATTGTACACTTTTTATCTTAAAATAAATTTAAAAAATAAAGGGATCAAAATTAATAATTTATTTTAAAATGTGGTACCCATTTCATCCCAAAAGAAATATTTATTTTACCAAAAATATACAAAAAAAAATTAATTTGCAAAATATTTTTTATATTTATTTTAATATTTTGTGTATATAAAAATATTAAAAATAAAGCTAAAAGGGTGAAAGAAAAATCAATTTCAAACAAACCTTTAAAGTTATAAATAAAAAATATAATTGTAATCAGGTGTAGCCGAAATTCAGTGAAATGGCTACAGTCGAAACTGTTTTCGTTTGATAGACGTTGGAATCTCATCCAACACCTCAGACGCGCCCGCCTAGCCCTCTACAACAGAAGGAGCGTGTGCCCCCGAATGTGCGAACGGCTAACACGAGCCTTAGCTCCATCAACTTGAACACAATGGAATGTTTAAAACGTTGACGGAATGTCAACGGACTGCTCCATGTCCGCGTTTTCACCCGAAACAACGTCATTTCACGCCCTAATCATCTTCTTCGTCGCGATCACTGGAGGGATAAAATGGAATCCATATTTGATTTTTCGTAGATGGAACTCAATCGTTAATCCACCTTTTCGGTTGATTCGCAAGGTGGAATGATCACACTACCACAATAATCATTTTCCCTATATTTATAGGCATGAATCATGCAAATTCTAGCAAGTAGAGCGAAGAATAGCCAAAATACCATTGATGGTTTTGATAAATTTGGATCCACTTAAAGCCCTTGAACAACTTCGGAAAGCTGTAAATAGCCTCCCTTAACAATTCTGAAGCCAAGAGATTAACTTTCAAGCTTTAAATTGAAAATTATAGTAAATCCGCAATTGAAGCTCCAAGCTTTTCGAAATTTTACGAAATTTTGTGTAAGGCCTTAAATATTGGATCTGAGCATTCCCAAAGCTTCCCTAAGGTATAAGGAGTGTTCTCCAATCTTTGATAAAATTCTAAACAACCTTTAATTCATACTTCCAATTTGAAATTTTTACATTTCAGTTTTCATAAGCTTTAATGATGCATGCTTGTTGAATCTTTTTATTAAAAATCGATCATTGGATCCTTTATGAGCTTTCTACGAAAGCCAAAATCAATCTATTGATCTAAAACAAAAAAAAACAAATTTGAATTTGGAAAAATTGAAAATCGGGTTTTTTGTTCTTGAGAACGAAGTGGTCTGACCAAGGATCGAGAGAACCGACTGAGTATCTTCGGTCATGACTTGGAGGTCCGACCAAAAACATCCAACTAGGACCGAGAATTTCAGTTAGGGCTATGAAGTCCGACAAATGTTCTTCAGCTAGGACCAAGAGGTCCAACTGGTGTTCTTCACCTAGGACTGATGAATCTTGATTCTGATGGAGAATTCCCAAATCCAGGACCGATGATTTCTACCTAGTACAGAGGCGTATGACCAAGAATTCAGGAATCTGAACGAGAATTACAATCAAGGACCGAGAGATCTTAGCACCCCGAGCGAGGCTTTTCATCCAGGACTAACATGTATGACCGAGGGCCCTAAGCCCAACCGATAAAAATAACCCCCAAGACATAGTGCACCGGTCCTAAGGCATCTTTGATTCCCATTTTAAAAGTTGAATTTTTTTTTTAATTTTGGAACACTTAACCAATTTCAAAAAATGCCAAAAAATTATAAATTGATTTTAAAATACTTTTGGGATATTTCTACAAAAAAATATTTTGACCCGATCCTCGTTTAGGATTTATGTTTAAACTATAATGCTTTTAGATGACTAATAGTTTTTAGGTATTTTACTCTCTAGTTATCAAACGCAACATGTACAAACATTTAAATATTGTTGTTACAATATATTAAATAACGCTAAAACATACACACGCTTAAGACCGAAAGAATAACCGGTTAATTAAAATATTTTGCAACCGATTTTAAAAATTTTTTTTTGTAAATTAGAGATTATTTTTAATGGGTATAGAGGATATAAAATGAAATCCCTTTCCCGAGTATCACCAAACTCTAACAAAAATAAACTCTATTTAAAAATACGTTTGTATACGTATGCCCTTTTTTTTTAATGATTTTCAAAAATAAATTGACAAATTTATCTTCACACATAAAAATTATTTCTATAATCCAAGTATGATTACAACAAGATTAAAATAATTTTAATTTTTATTTATTATTTTTATTTTACGTAAATTCAAGCAGTATTTAGAATACTCTATAGAGTTACATAAATAAGGAAGTTGTTTTTAACATTCTTCCCCACACTCTCAAATCTTAGTGTGGGGAAGAATGTTAAAACAAGTTCTTTATTTATATATCTCTACATAATATTCTAGATACTACTTGAATTTATATACAATAAAAACAATAAATCAACATTAAAATTGTATTAACCATGTTGTAATCATACTTGGATTCTAGAAATAATTTTTATGTGTGAAGACAGATTCGCAAATTTATTTTTAAAAATCATTACAAAAAAAAGGGCTTATGTATACCAATATATTTTTAACTAGAGGTTGTTGATACTCGGGAAAAGAATTAGTAAAGATTTGAGAGTGTGAATAAGAATGTTGAAACAACTTACTTATTTATATATCTCTATAGAGTACATACAATAAAAATTATAACTCCACATTAGATATATATATATATATTATTTTGATTTATTTCCATATATATCTTGTTGTAATTATATTTGGATTCTAGAAATAACTTATGTGTAATATAAAAATAGATTTATGTAATTAAATAAAAAGGACATAAATTTTGTTTAGATAGAGATGTATTTTATATTTAGGATTCATTTCCATATATATCTTGTTGTAATAGAAATTAATTATATGTATGTAATATATATATAATGATCCTTTAAGTATTTAGTTTGAGGGTGACATACACGCGCTCACCTTAGTGAACGATATAGAAGAGGATTTTCATGGGTTTCGGGTTAAAAGAAATCTCGCGGGTCTTTCTCTAACCCTCTTTTCTGCTTTGACCCGAGGCTCGTTTAGAATTTATGTTTAAACTATAATACTTTTAGATGACTAATATTTTTTAGTTATTTTTCTCTCTAGTTATCAAATGCAATATGTACCAACATTTAAATATTGTTGTTTCAATATATTAAATAACGCTAAAATATACACATGCTTAAGACCAGAAGAATAATCGGTTAAAATTAAAATATTTTGCAACCGATTTTTAAAAGAAAAATTTGTAAAGTAGAGACTATTTTTAGTGGATATAGAGGATATAATGACAAACATACCATTGTCATGTGTCGATGAAAAAGAATTAGACCGTTGTAATGCTTCAAATATAAAAAGGCATCAGAGAACAACGGTGAACCTCTCCGGCTCTTGATCGCTCTATCCGTTCTCTCCACTTTTAGTGCTTGCGCTCTCTCTCGTTTTTTCTTTTTCATGTCACAACGTTATGATATACGTTGAGAATTAATCATTTGTATCATTCGATAAAAAATTAACCTGTGTAAGTTGAACAAAAAGTCATATTTTCAACAAGATAGTGTGAGAGCTAAAAGTTCAGACATGCAAGTGTTAATATCTGTGATTTGAGTGAGTTTGTGTAGAAGCTATACAAATCAAATTCTTCTATTATAATTCTTCTGGAAATATAAGAAGGGGTTCCGTAGGAGTTTTATCTCAGAACATCCATAAAATCTTGTGTTGTCTTTTCATTGCCTCTTTCACTCTTATATTTACTGCTTCAAATCCTGCAAGCATTTTTCCGCACTTGAAACCGTTCAAGATCTTTCTATGATTTGTCAAATAATATAAACATATTTTCAGTCGTTAACAGGATTAAAATCGCATTTATGTGAAAAATAGAACAATAGTATTCAATCCCCTTTCTACTTTTATCTTCGATCCTAACAAATTATGTTTTAAACTTTTTCTAGTTTAAGAAGTGATGGTTTAATGATTTGAACTTTTATTTTTGTGATGTTTTTTATTTTTGATATTTACATATTTTTTATGCTTTATTTTCAAATAGCCCTCGCTACGCTATTCGCTTCACGCTATAGTAATGAGCAACTTTGTCGCTATTTAGCGTTATGCGCTATTTAGCGTTATACGCTATTGACAACTATGGTCGCAACCAACACACCTTTCTATGATGACGATGACACTTTAATATGTATTATATGCGCATTGAATGATTCATGTCCATACCAAGAAATGAGGCCTTCATTTCAATGTACTAAGAATTTAGACACAAATACGGAGCTTTAGCCATCCCCGCTCCCTCAGCAGCCACTCCAAGTTGCCATTGCCTCGAAAATATCTAATTTGGTTAGTGTCTGCAACTACAATCTATCTTCATTTGATTTTAATTGAATGTAGTTTTATTGATGATGGATTATATGTATATATATATATATATATATATCATAAACATGCATCAAAGGTAAGCAAAAAGGTGAGGTAAAAATTAAATTTAAGAGATGGCAACATGGTTTATGGAAGATGGAGTGGAGCAAGAACTTCAAGTGAAAATACAATAGCGTCTTTTCCATTTAACTTGGTTTCTCAAGAAAATTCTAGTGATGAATTTGTATGGAAGAAATATGGGATTCAAAAGATCATTACATCAAGAGCCGAAGCATGGATAGGTAAGAAAGCACTCTCTTGGATGTGGAAATGAAACAATCAACATGAAGGTTCATTAGAGAATAAAACTTGACGTTTTATATGGACATAGTTAAATAAGGACCAAGAGAACAACCAAACAACATATCATTATCTTAATAGTTCTTTTTCTAATGGAAAACAAGAATAAGTTATCAGGGTAATAGACCTGCCAACAATGATGCGTTAGGGTTTTTCTTTAATAGAAATAGTAATGCAAGTACTTGTGAAAATATCAGTAGTAGTGTTTTAGTAATAAACTTAACATGGACAATTTCTTTAATTATGAAATTCCATAGAGGACATGACAATTGGAGAATCGGTTGGCCAAGGTGATCACCTTTTTTTTTAATTGCTTTGTTAGTTGTTACCTTTTTTTTCCACCGTAGATCATTTCTTCTTATATACATACATACATACAAAATATAGATCTTCATCTATTAAACATTTTTAAATAAAATAAATAAATTACTCTTATCTTTTTTGGGTTGATGTTGTTGTTTGTTTCACAAGGACGAAGATATGAAAGATAAAGACTAATCTTACTAATTGTAAAAAATAAGTCCATATTTGAGTAAAGACTAATCCAACTAATCTAACTAATCCAATTTTCTTTAAAATAGTTGGTGTAATTCAAGTGTCAAAAGTCTTATCTAAGAGACCAAAGGTGGTGGGTTCGATTTCCACTAAGAACACCCTAAGTTGAAATATAAAAAATAAAAAAAATTAATGGTTTACGTATGTAAATGTATGTGCTCATTCTAAAAGTGAAAACTTGTTAGTCAATTATTAAAGTTTTCAATATATTGATCTAGTTGCAGGTTCTTGTGGCACTGACTACCGTGCTTTGTAGAATGTATCGATATATTTGTCTAATTCTATTTCAATCCTCCTTTATCTTCATCCATGTTTAATTATTCTCTCTCTTTTTTCAATGTTAAAGTAACGGGTCATTTAAATTATAAATATTCTCCCTTACAAAAACTGATTCATCCTTCTTAAGAAAGATGTAGTTGTTCAATTGCTGGAGGGTTTTCTATTGTTGAAGTATTTCTGTTTGTGATTATTTTTTTTATTTAACTAATTTGTTTGATTTAAATAATATTTTGAGTTAGGGATCCTAACTCAGACTCTTAGTCCCTACTTTAACGTATTGCTTCAAAGCCTCTATTATTCTACCCATATTTATGATCTAACTTATTCTATGTTGGCAACTGAAGTCCATCTCGGAACAAATAATTGTGATTTATAGATGGGGTGATACGTGGTCAAGCGCTGCAATGACGGTAATTATATTCAATTATCTATTTTTACATAGTAGTTTATATCTTTATTTGTTGATGATGTAAATTCCTTTATGTTTGGAAGTCTAGATAACTATGTTATTGATCTCTAATTTTAATTTTCATTTTTGTTGAAGGATTTAATTTGGAATAATATAGAATATACAATTACATTTTTTCTAGTATTAGGTATCTATATTATCTAACTTGGGAAGACATGAGAGAAACTTCATATGGCTACTAATCTAATGGTTGCAATTGAAAACCCTCAAGACATCATTGTTCAATCTGTTCGGCCTTATGGACAAAAAGTAGTTTTAAAGTTTGCACAATACACATGTGCTCATGCAATTGTTGGACATTGTACTCCTAGAACATTTACTAACAAGATTTAGACATAATTTAGTGATCTAACATCTTCTCATCCTTGAATGATCCCATAAATAACCATCAATACACCTGACTAATCCCATTACTAACTATTAGTATACTTATAGTTAATAATTTCATAATTTGTTATGGTTGGAATAATGTAAGAACATAAGAATTTGTAGGCTTTATTTTCAGTACAGATTCTAAATATGGGGAAAAAAAGATTAGAATGTTAAGAGTGTAGTAGCAACTTATAGATTACTAATGTTTATATAGACCTAATAGATATGACAAATAGTTTAAAAACAATATTGCATAGGTCAAATTTGAATATTAGGTAATGTTCCTACTTTATTTTAATAGACTTCTTTTTTTTTTTTTTATCATGTTAGGATTTAGATTTTGAGGAATGTGACTCCTTAATGTTTCTCACAATCCTTGTTTTTTGTAGTGATTCAAAATTTGTTAAGAAGGAGGTTGCTCTCTATGTTTAGCAGGTCTCATCTGTTACCATCAATCTTGATAACTTTTAATTTCATTTAGGAATAAACAACATATAACCAAGTTATCTTATAAAATATGAGTTTTTTTTTTATTTTTGTGTTGTCTATCATTTATGGTACTTAATCTTATGTGGAGTTTGTTTGTTCAATATTTTTTTTAATTATTGTCTAATGAAAAAGTAGATTATTACTATTATTTTTTTAAAATGACTACATTTTTTCGAAAAGCGTCTTCTCTAACGACTGTTCTTCTCCCGAATCTTTTCTAGCACGTATAAATGATTCGAATGTTTTTCATGAAGTGCTTCGTCACGTGTTCTTAATCTTTCTTTCGATAGAAGGTGTTGACTCCGCATCTTTTTCAACAAATGTCTCATTTTTCCGAATCTTTTCTTATAGGTAAAAAAGTCTTGAATTATTTTCATAAAGGGCGTCGTTCTCCTCACCCAATTTCTTAATTCAGATATGACTAATATATTTATCTCTTTGTTAAAATTATCATCTAAAATCTCTTTTTAACATATAACTAAGTTCATGTAGGAATTATTACTTTATAAAAAATGTGACCATCTAAAATCTCTTTTTTATTTGTTGAATTATTCGATGTTCTAATTCTCATTTGATCATTTCGCTTGATATAAGAGCAGATATATTTCTTTAATCGTATAGTAAATTGATTTTGATATCATGTTTGAATATGTTTAATGTATGACTAGATTTTTATAATTAGAAACAAATTAACCGGTAACCGAATGGGAAATATTTACAAAGTTAATTGGAAAACTGATTTTGAAAAACCTGTGTGCATGATAGCCGGAAATGATCCAAACTGGCTTTGGCATAAACGGCTAAACCACTTGAATTTCAAAACAATAAGCTTTATATGTTCTAAAGAGCTAGTTCACAGTTTTCCAAATGTTAAGTTTTCAAAAGATAAAATATGTGCTGCATGTCAAATGGGCAAACAAATAAAGTCATCTTTCAAAAGTAAAGGAAACTATCAATCTGAACGGTGTTTAGAACTCTTGCATATGGATCTGTTTGGTCCAGTTAAAGTAACCAGTCTAGGAGGCATGCATTATACTATGGTAGTTATTGATGACTATTCTAAATTTACTTGGGTGACATTTCTAGCCTCTAAAAATCAAGCAACTCCAAACCTGATCAAATTAATCTTGAGAATACAAAATGAAAAATCTATTCGAGTAAACAAAATCAGAAGTGATAGAGGAACGGAGTTTATAAATAGCAGTTTAACCACTTTTCATGATGATTCCGGTATTAGAAACGAGTTGTCTAGTGCCAGAACTCCTCAACAAAACGGCCTGGCTGAGAGAAAAAACCGAACTCTCAAGGAAGCCGCAAGGTCAATGATAGCTGATTCGGGCATTACCCAAAAGTTTTGGGGTGAGGCTATCAATACCGCATGCTACACACAAAACCGATCTTTAGTAACTAAACTTTTTTCCAAAACCCCTTTTGAAATATACTATGATCGAATTCCAAACATACGGTATTTTCGAATTTTTGGTTGCAAATGTTTTGTTCACAACAACGGCAAGAATTACTTGACCGCTTTTGATGCTAAATCCGATGAGGGAATAATGTTGGGATATTTAGCTGTAAGCAAAGCCTATAGGATATATAATACTAGGACGTTAACAGTTGAAGAAACAGCCCACGTTGTTTTTGATGAATCGGTTGAATGAAACACTGCATTACCCTTCGACCTTCACAACAGAATGGAAAATTTCAATATCTATTCTGATGATGAAGACGAGGTTCCGGTTTTTAGACGATTTGTCAATGACCAAGCGGTTGATGCTAAACCTCAGCCTGCTCAAGCTGCTTTACCGCAGAAAGTTGACTTTTCAGTTTCTACTGAAGAAATCGGTCGGTCTGACTCTGTTCAACCTACCGATCAGTCTAACCTTGATCAGCCAACCGAAAGCTTGATAGACACGTCTCGGATAAACCTCAGAAGGAACAAAAATCATCCTCTTGAACTAGTAATAGGTAACATATCCTATCCCGTACGAACTAAGCAACAAAATTTGGAAAACTATGAAAACTCAGCTTTCATATCATAAATTGAGCCGAAAAAGGTGGATGAAGCATTGTCAGATCCCGATTGGATCCTAGCAATGCAAGAGGAATTAAACGAGTTTGAGAGAAATAAAGTCTGGTACCTAGTCCCTAGACCGAAAAATAAACCGGTTATAGGAACACGATGGGTATTCAGAAATAAACTCAATGAAGACGGTTTAGTTACGAGGAACAAAGCCCGGTTAGTGGCTCAAGGCTATAAACAAGAAGAAGGTGTTGATTTTGAAGAATCATTTGCCCCTGTAGCTAGACTTGAGGCCATTAGAATATTCTTAGCATATGCAGCTTTCAAAAATTTCAAAGTTTTTCAAATGGATGTTAAAAGTGCTTTTCTAAATGGTAAAGTAAATGAAGAGGTATATGTTAATCAACCTCCAGGTTTCAAAAATCCAGAACACGAAAACCATGTTTACCGGCTAAACAAAGCCCTTTACGGTTTGAAACAGGCTCCAAGAGCCTGGTACGATACGTTGACACAATTCTTATTTGATCACAAATTTACAAGTTGACAAAACCCTTTTCAAATTTGAGAGAAAGGAACACATATTACTTGTTCAAATTTATGTCAATGATATTATTTTCGGATCAACCGATCCAAAATTATGTGATAAATTCTCAAAAATGACGACTGACAAATTTCAAATGAGTATGATGGGAGAATTGAGTTTCTTCCTAGGACTTCAGGTTAAACAGATTGAAGCCGGAACCTTCATAAGCCAACCGAAGTACACAACCGAATTATTGAAAAAGTTTGGAATGGATACATGCGCGGAGGCGGCTACACCAATGAGTCCTTCCGTAAAGCTAGACAAAGATGAGGATGGTCAAGCCGTTGACATCACAACATATCGAGGAATGATTGGATCATTGCTTTACCTAACAGCCAGCCGACCTGACATTTTGTTTGCGGTTGGAGTATGCGGAAGATTCCAAGCCAATCCAAAGCAATCACATTACACTGCGGCCAAAAGAATATTAAAATATCTGAAGGGAACTCAAGAAGTGGGACTTTGGTATCCAAAAGACTCAAGTTTCAACCTCATAAGCTACTCAGACGCTGATTATGCAGGATGCAAGATCGATAGAAAGAGTACAAGTGGAACCTTCCAGTTCCTAGGTGACCGGCTAGTTACCTGGAGCAGCAAGAAACAGACCTCAGTTGCAACATCAACCGTAGAGGCAGAGTATATAGCAGCCGGAAGCTTCTGTGCACAACTCCTCTGGATCCAACAACAACTAAGGGACTTTGGTGTAGAAGCCAAGGATCTCCAATATTCTGTGACAACACCAGCGCGATAGCGATCACATACAATCCGGTGTTGCACTCAAGAACAAAGCACAATGATATAAGACATCATTTCATCCGGGAGCATGTTCAGGAGAAACACATCCGGTTGGAATACGTCTCGACCGAGCAACAAGTAGCAGACATCTTCACAAAACCGCTATAGGAAGCTAAGTTTTCTCATTCCAGAAATATTCTAGGAATTATTGATGTTAAACAACTTATATCATGATCATGCATGCATATTGCTTACACACGTAATAATGAAAACCGGGATATGTGTTCAGGAAGAAGCTCTCGCTTCTCAAACCATAATCAAATAGGCCATTGAAAATTCAAGAATGCTAACCGGGAGGAAGTCTCCGGTTAAGCCTGATCACTTCATAATGTCAAATCACGTGTATGCTTACTATACGGTTGAAATGACTTGGTAGAAGTGGATATATTTAATCCAAAGTTGAACAAATGTTGATGTGACTCAACATTTCTTCACAATCGGAACAAAATATCCAACTAAAACCGGTCATGGAAAACCGCCTAGTACAAATGCACTCTGATTTCGATGGAATGAACTTTTCCGGTTAACTTGGGATAACTAACCGCGTTCTTATGCATACCTTGAGAAATGAAGCCTGTAATAAATAAAAATAGTCTACCGCAATCGAGATGACGACATGTGTCCATCATCAAGAGAGGGAGACTCACATCTTGTCAATAGATTTTTGTCATCATGAATATCTTGGTAATAATTAGTTTTGCATTGGAAATAAATATTATACACTTCAACAAGTTAAAGTCTATTAATTAAACTGATGACATCACTAAGCATGCTTAACCTATTGATGTAGCCGAACCCCTGGCTATATAAACCACCCTTAAATCCTCACAAATCTTCACAAAAATCACTGTTCACAAAAACTGTCATGAGCTTAAACTATCTCAAGAACATGAACTCCAACTCACTAGCAAAGAAAATTTTATTGGCTGATTTCAACTCGATCTACCAATACAAAGATCATGATGTCAAAGAAATGTTCTTAGCCGTTGAAAGAAGCGGGCTAAGAGGGTTTCTTGAAAACAGATTCATTCTCGACTACCTAGTAGTCGATGAATTCTTCCAAACCGCAAAGGAGGTGCATCGAGACATAATCGTTGCACAAGTTTACGGTCAGTCCTTTCTATTCAGCGAGACAGATTTCGCTGAATACTACGGTTTGCCCACTAAAGGGGTAACCGAATTTAACCTACTCTCCGGTGACCATGGAAGAAATGCGTCATCGGTTCTCCAACTCGGACATCCGGTTAGACCCTGGGGTGTTAAAAGCCAACTCTCTCACAAGTACCAGCTTCTTTGTGAGATTCTGGGAAAGTCCGTTCTGGGCAGAGAGAAAGGCTTTTCGAGATGATGATCGCTGTTACGGTTGGGACACCGGTAAATTGGTCCTGGATCATCTTCAGCGATCTGAAGAAGATGCTTCTTTCAAACAAAACCGGCTACGCTCCTCAGCTAAGCGGTTTCTGTGCTAGCTTGGATATCCACTCCGGTCCCTTCGTCACTCTCCATCCAAAGCATGTGCTCACTAAGGAGAGAATCCAAGAACTGATCGACCGATGGGAAGCAGCTAAGGCAAAGAGGAATCAAGCGGCTGGGTCATCTAATGTTTAAATCATCTCTCATCCTTTTGTTCTTTCCCAAACCGGTAATTTTGTTGTACTACCGGTTTGGTACCTTGAAAATTGACAAAACATTTATGACCATACACAAACGGTCTGATTTTTCAAAATCTTCTCATTTAATGCATCCAACCGCTCAAGCTATAAAAAAGGCTCAATCCTTCATCTTCAAACACGCTTCCATTACTCTTCTCTCTAAGCTTGAAAGCTCAAAGAACTCCTTTCGATTCTCACTCCCACTCTTCTCCGAAATGACTGCTGAGCTAAGAAACTCGATCGTAGTATACTTCGAAGAAATAAAAGATGGCCGGTTTCACGATACCATCTTTCAACCGATCATACAATCGGGGCTTCAAAACTTCTTTGAAGGCTCAGACACCATCCTCGTAGAGGAGGTGTGCGAGTTCTTCAACAATGGGCACATTCTTGATGATGGTAGTATAAGGACCATCATTGACAGAAGATTTCTTCGGCTTACCGAAGAGCATTTTGCTGCTTTCTTCAACCTTCCAACCGAAGGATTCTCTGACTTCCCAATGCCATTCTTTCCGGCTAAGGAAGATTTCGGCTATATCTTCTCCTCTTCCATTGAACCGGTCGACGACCACGGGAAGAAAGAAAAACTCGCTCCTCACTACCAAGTCTTTCATGATTTGGTTCAGCGGTCTATCATGGGCCGAATGCCAAACCAAAACTATAACAGGGAGGATTTCGACATCATGATAGCCATCATCCGAAAATCGCCAATCAACTGGTCCTCCTACCTCTTCAACAACTTGAAGCAGCTCATAACCGCTTCAAGAGGAAGGGTCGGTTTCGCTCCACAAATCACTCGATTTTTGGAGACTCATCGCCGCAACCTTGGGCCCAGTGTCCCTGTCGGACCGGCCAACACTCTAACTCTATCCATGCTAAATAGATAGATATCGAGGATTGAGGAACGGACACCCGACAACACCGTGACCAAGTGGATTGTCAGAATGGTAGAAGGGGATTGGATCGATCTAGACTAAGTTGTTTGTTTTTCTTTCCGGTTTTTGGTCATTTTGTTGTACGACCGAAAACCGCTTCATTACTCTTTCGGACTTAGTTATAAAATTTTCTAATTTTTAAAGTCTCCGGTTATTCATAATATCTTTCTTTCCGGTTTTTAATTCAATAAACATAAAACTTCATGTTAAACGAAACTTCCGGTTAACAAAGCTTCCGGTAAATCAAAATGTAATGTTTGAAAAACGTACCGCCCATGGTTTTACCGCACAAAACTTACCGCCCATTGTATTCTCCGTATTTACCGCCGAAAGTTACTACAATAACTTTTGGAGGGAAAGTTGGCGCCAAAATATAATCAAGTGACGGTTCGTCTTCCAACCGTTCGAAACCGCCTCCTATATAAGTTCATAACAGTTCATTCTCTACACAAGCTTTCTCTCTCTAAAAATTCTCAAATCTTTAAAGGCTCTCTAACTTCCGTTCATCGCTGTTCTTCATCCTTTTCATTCACAAGATCAACATGGCTCTAGGTAAAGCACCATTTCAATGGATGTTGCAGGTCGATTTCAACGACATCGACGAACACGCCGGGGAGGAAAACAAGGCCGTGCTTCAATCTCTAAGAGATTCGGGATTGGAAGCGTTCTTGTCTGGTCCGTTCGTCGTGCACCCGATGACAGTTATGGAATTTCTGGAGACGACGACTTTAACGAAGAGGAAGGTCTCCGCCACCGTCAGCGGTAAAGAGGTTAATATCACGGAGGAGCTATTCTCTGAAGCACTCGGTTTGCCAAATACTGGGTTGGACTTCAAGACTAGCCTGACCGATGCAGAATCAAACGCGGTCCGGTTGGTGATATCGGCTGACGATCAGGATCTGGTGACTCACTCAAGTCGGAAGAACAAACTCAAACCGGAGTTCAAGTGGTTGATGAACATCATCTCTCGTTCAATTCAGGGTAGAGGAGGTAACTTCGATAACCTGACCAAACTTAAGCTTAAAATGATGATGACGATTGTCCGCGGTGACAAGATAAATTGGGGAGCCGTTATCTTCGAACAATTCTGTGAGATGGTAATAAAGAAGGATGGCCGGGTTCAGGCCTTCACAATGCAAATCGTCAAAATTCTTAAGTTCCTTAATGTGGAACTTGGTGAAGGTGAACCACTCCCACCCGCTAACATTCTTAACTCAGAGCCAATGAGTAAGAAGACTGCCAAAGCGGCTAAGCCGAAGTCCTCCAGAACGAAGTCTTCAAAGGGAACCAGTTCATCCGCTCCAGCTGGAGAAGGCTCGAAACAAGAAAATCCCAAGGGGAAGGCGGTTCAAGCCGGGGCCTCCCAGAAGAAAAAGGGAAGAAAGAAGTCATCCGCAAAGAAGAGCTCCAACAAGCCGGCTGACTCCGAGAAAATTCTTTCCTCGGATCATTCGCTGAAGAGAACTGGAGACGTCTTTCAGCCTATTCCCATCAATACCGTTCACCCCATCAATTTCGACTCTCAATCACCAAGGGAAACCGAACCCTCGGGGAGCCAAGAAACCGAGTCAACATCAAAGTAGGCAGTAGAGGTTAGTATTCACTCTGAAAACTCCAAATCTCCTAACAAGGACATCGACGAGATAATGACCGACGTAGGTTTAAATACCTCATAAGTTATTGTGGACGTAGTCCAAAACATTGCTAAGGAAACCGAAGACGATTTGTCAAGTCGTCTTAAGACAGATGATCAGGTTGAGATACCCGGTCAGAGTGAAATTCATTTGGTCGAAGAAACGACCAAAACTGTGAACATCACCCCTCCGGCTCAGGAGGGAAATACTGAAGAAAAAGAACCATCCGGTTCAGCGGGGAACAAGTTCGTTCCAATCGGCCCAAGATGGGCCAGCTGATTCAACTTTAACACCTGAAGGTCCAATTCAGGTTAACAAAGGTAAAGAGGTTTTAATCGAAGATTCCGCGGTAAAGGGAAAAGGTGTTACGCAAACCGGCTCCCAACCTGAGATCATAAACGAGGCCGAGGTCGTCATTTCCGCAGAAGAAGAGGAGGAGATGTTTGAGCGGCTCCTTAGAGATATGGACAAAGATGCTGGTTATTTGATATCACCATACCACTTATGGGTCAAACTCCGTTGTGAGACAAAGTTGTCAGACATGATCCCGGAGATGAGCGGTAACAAACACTGGGAGAAACTCTTGGAAATAGAAGAAGTGGCTCTCAAGCTGGCAAATACCAATATTATCCAAGCCGCATTTAGAAAAACCGCGGTGATTCACAAATACGCCCGGTTACAAGCAGTAGAAGATGCATTGAGGGAAGCAGAAGGAGAAACTTTAACTCCTATTGAATCGAGAATGTTTGAACGGTTTCACTCAGTGCGTGAAAAACTCATTCAAAGTGTTGACCGGCTCGACGCAAAATGGAGGAACGATTGCAGACATCACTTAACCCATGCCGACTTATATCAAAGCAAACCTTTCTTTGTTGCCGGGGAGACCTCCATGACAGCAGAAAACCGGGGCAGCGACCCTCCTCAAACTGATAAGGCTCCGGAACTTGAGCAGGTAAAGCAAGTGGTGATCGATACACTTAATTCTTGCCTTGGGAACTACAACACTGCAACCGATGAGAAGATTGCAATAGTTGAAACCAACCTGACGAACACCATCCGGGGATCAGTTCAAACCGAAATGGCCAAAACTGCTCAAACATCGATCAGGTCGATGATAGATGAAGCCTTACAAACTTCAGTCAAATCATTGATCGCAGAATCCGTCCAAACCGCAACCGCTCCCTTAACCGATATGTTGCAGGCTATGGCCGCTCAGATTGAAGACCTGTCTAAACTTCAAGTGAGCAATACTCAAGCGCAAATCAACTCTGATGCCGTAATTTCAAAAAGACTTCAAGACGAAGAGAGGGAAAGAGAACGGTTAAGGAAGGAAATTGAAGAAAAAGACTTTGCGCTTGCCAAGTAATGCGAAGAGGAAGAACAGACAGCTCTCCAAGAACCAATACCGGCTCAACCCTCGCACGCTATGAAGACAAGGAATCAAAACAAGCTATACATTACAAGTTTTTAATATTTATTCTAAATAATTAAAAAGGGAGAAATTGATAAGAAAAATTAAGTAAGTTAATTTTCAAACCAGCCATACATTACAATTTTTGAATATTTATTCTAAATAATCAAAAAGGGAGAAATTGATAAGAAAAATTAAGTAAGTTAATTTTCAAACCGGCCATACATTAAAATTTTTGAATATTTATTCTAAATAATCAAAAAAGGAGAAATTGATAAGAAAAATTAAGTAGAGTTAATTTTTGGAACCGGCCAGAAAAACTAAACAACTATTAACTTCTATGTGCAGGAACAGATCGAATTGCACAAACCGGCTGTTGAACACTTCAAAGAAATCCAGTTCCAAGTGATCAAGTCAAGATTAGAGGAACCGGTTTTAACTCTCTCAAGAGACCGGCTAGCAAAGACAAGTTTACATTCCAGCCGGACTATACTGTGTAAGAAACAACCGGAAACTACAATTTGCAGAGATGACGTAATATGACGAAATAGACGTGTATCGAAGGGATAAAAGAAGATAAGATCCGATCAGAAGCATGCGAGGAAAGCAATGATGATTTACTGATCCGACGTTGACAACCGGAAGGTGCATGCCTGACACGTGTCCGAACCTGCAAACCGGCAACGTCATCTTTACCTGAGGAGTGTCTACATGCTTGCCAAGTGTTGAGGAAGGTGAAACGTGCAAGCATCCTCCCTACACCGGCGTGATGCTGAATTAACCAATCCCACGGTGAGAGAAGAAAGTAACCGTTGGGATCGTCCTCACTATAAAAGGAAGACGAAGCGACCTCATTAATGACGACACAAGTTACGAAAATCTTAGAGAGATAAAGAAATCTTACGCGCGATCCAAAACCGTTGTGTCATTAACCGGAAGCTTTGTTTGTGTGTGTTTGTGTATTACATCAAGAGTGAATTGGTGTAACCGGCGAGTAGCGAGTTGGGCTTGACCGACTGTGTTATTGTGTAACTTTAAAAGTTAGTGGAGATCATTCTCATAACCTAAGAAGAAGGGGTGACGTAGGAGAGTTTGCTCCGAACATCCATAAAAAATCTTGTCTCGTGTTATTTCCTTCATTTACTGTTTACTTACTTAACCTAACCAAAACAATCTTACTCCTTATATCAAAAACCGGTCCACTCATATTTCTAAAACCGACTCCTCCTAAACATCATCTAAGTCGCATACGTTGCTTCAGACTGAAATAGACATTTCTGCCCTTGAACCCGGTTTAAGAGTTTGTGACAATTTGCGAAGTGCTGAGAACGGTTATAGTCTCTAACCGAACTATCACCAAAGTGTGTTGTGTGTTGTAAGCGGCCACCCTTCCTGAAACCGGAAACACCCTAGTCCTCCAAGGGCATCCCCGATCCTAACAGTGTCTATAAAGGATTATGTGTTGAATAATAGAATTACTGGCACATAAACTTCCGCATAAAAATAATTATGTGATAGTAAATTTATGAAGACTTTTTTTTTATAATTTATTATATATATATATATATATATTTGGTTGATACAAACAAACCGTTATATATTAAAATAAATTTCAATTATTAAAATAATTAGTTACATATTTATTAATAAAAATTCAAATCCTAATAATCAACACATTTGAATCTCAACAAAATAAAAAACAAATTAATGCAAGTATTTGTTTACATATTTATTTGAAGATATATCCGATGAATATCGGGAAATTTGAGGAAATGACCACACTGATAGGGTGAATAACCGATAGTGTGAGTGCATAGTTTAAATAGCGCTGGTGACCTTTTTTTTAATGACAATTGTACCCTTGCGTAACACAACTCCAGTTGCGTGACGCAACCAGAATTATTATTATTTTTTTCAATTTTTTTTCGTAACGCGATTGCGTGACGCGATTACGTGACGTAACTGGAGTTGCGTGACGCGATTGCGTAACGTAACTGGGGTTGCGTGACGCGATTGTGTAACGTAACTGGGGTTGCGTGACGCAACTGGGGAATTTTCGTCCAAAAATAATTCATAATTAACATTTTTTTGAAAAATAAAAAAATAAAAAATTGCGTCACGCAACCTCAGGTCGCGTGACGCAACTGGGGCATTTTCGTCCAAAAACAGTAAAAGGGGTCACCAACGCTTTTTTTTTTATCCTCTGCACTTTCCGCATTTCACACATTTTTGAGGGTCATCTCCTCAAATTTCCTTGAATATCAGCGTTTTTATCTTCATCTCACAACCATTTATCCCTGAAAAGACAAAATCAAACAATGAAGGAGTGTAGTTATGATTAAATCGCTTTCAATATTCTTAATTAGTATATGAAACTTTTTTTAAAAATCCATTTAAATTAAGAGTTGATCTGATAATGAAGTCAAATTTATATTGTTGTTACTTGACTTGAATATAATTATAGAAAAGTAAATAATAGGTTAACTTAAATAACTAATGAATGATACGTGAACAACAAATACTTCATGATCAGCCTAATCTGATAATGAAACTTGATCATTATGTCAAATTTACATTGTTGTTACTTGACTTGTAAGCATGACATCTTCAATATCATGGGCATCAAGGAAGACAATTTTCCCATAAGGTACTTAGGAATTCCGTTAACCGCAAAGCAGATCGAGATCTCATATTGCAAGTCGCTGATTGAAAAGGTAAAAAATACGATATCTGGATGGACAGCGAAAAAAACTTTCTTATGCAGGGACGATCGAACTTATCAAAATCGTGGTCATGGGCATAGTTGGCTATTGGGTGCAACAGATGGTCATTCTGAAGAAGGTAATGAAGGAGCTCGACACGCTGATGAAGAATTTATCTGCGGTAGTAGCGGAAGAGGAGGAAAAAATTCAAATGGACAGCTCATTGCAAACCGAAGGACGAGGGAGGCATCGGCTTGAAGAACTGTATCAAGTGGAACAAGGCTCTCACCTTCAAGCATCTATGGGCTATGGAGCGCAATCATGAGTCACTATGGATCAAATGGGTGCATACGAGGTTTATGAAATACGAATCTAGCATCTGGACCTGCAAAATTCATGAATGTATGAGATGGTCTTTGAAAAAGATTCTTAAACTAAGAAGCCATATTACAGATCTTTATGACATCCGGCTAGGGGACGGAAAAGAAACTCTATTCTGGGACGACTCATAGTTCGAAAAGCAGCCTATCATCCACAAGGAGGAGTTTCAAAATACCTGCATCAGAAGGGACTGCACATAAGCGAAAATCAAAGACATTAAAGACGAGAATTTGGAATCACTCCTAAGAAGAAATCCAAAAGGACAGAGGATACTTGATCATATAAGTAACATACAACTACACGACAGACCGAATATTCATGAATGGAAAGCTGAGGACAATGGGAAGCTAGTATCGAAGAAAATATGAGAGGTAACCTGGGAAAAGGCACAGAAAGTAGAATGAGCTCTTCTTGTATGGTCAACGAAGATTATCCCTAGACACTAGTTCATCCTATGGCTTGCCTTCTGGGAAAGACTCAACACTCGTGATCGTATCAACAAGTATATGAGCATCCCGGACGCGAGTTGTCTTCTATGTAGAGGAAGTGAAGAAACCATAGATCACCTATTGGGGAGCTGCTGTATTGCTTTGGAGCTTTGGGACAGATTCTATAAAAGCCTAGAAATGATCAGTTTCCTGAGCGAATGGAATGAATTCAAAGATGCTAACACTACTAAAAGCCAAGGGAAATAAATTTGCAACAAGCGTGTTCAAGTGCGGCTTTGGAGCAGTGTTGTATAACATTTGGCAAGAACGGAATGCAAGGGTATATGGTAGAACCCGAAGGAGCGTTGAAAAGTTATGAAAAGATATTGTTTCGGATTGCAGCGCCCTCGCCGGAACGTGGAGAATAATCCAAGCACGGAGCAGAACTAGAATATCTGTAGGAACTGAAATTTACCGTTTTCTAAACTCACTAAAATTGAAAACATTGTAATCAGATAATTCATTTACATTTTTAGGTTTTTAGCTTTTGTTCAGAATGTTACGACTTCAAAATCATTTAAGGTCTGTCTAGAATGATCTCTTAAACTCTAATTTTTTTTCCAATTTTTGGGAATTTCTAATGAAATTTTTTTTATAGTAAAGTAAAGAATAGGTTAATTAACTTAAAATAATGAATGAATGGTACGTGAACAACAAACATACTTCATGATCAACCTCTAATATATAATAATAAGAAGGAAAAAGTTAAAAGAAAATAGTAAACTAAAATAGATATTTATTAATAATTCCAAATAAGTAAATTAATTGATTGGATTTATGTATAATACAAACATGAGAACTTAATTTTTTCAAGATAAACCTAAATTTTTTCTGTAAACCACCAAACATCTAGTGATGTGAAAACAATATTAGTGTATTAATTATATTCAACAGACCTGCACATGCTCAATCTCTAAAAATCCATACACACATCCATTCAACAACTAAGATACTACCAACTGCAATATCATGTGAATTCAATTGAGATATGAACTTAGTCCTCAACAATAATGATAATAAAAATCCTTCTACAATATTCAACTTATTACACTCAAAATTGGGAAAACGATTTGAAAGAAACTAAAATCAATGAAGTGAGTTAACACTAAACTTATATATATATATATATAAACTCAATTTGTTTTTATAGAAAGTTTCTCAGATTTTTTTTATATAGCACGAAAAAAGATATAAAACTCGAGTTTCTAAAATTGATTATATGTAAATGATAAATTTTTAGTACACTACAAGGAAACAATGTATTTGCGATAATATTTATTGACAAATATATAATTTGCAACGTTTTTTATATGTAAATATTTTTTTTGCAAATATGACGTCGCTAATAATCCGACGGAAAATTATTGGCGACGGTGTTTGCGACGCTATATTGGCGAGGAAATTCCAATATAGTTTTCTAAATTTTTAGACATTTATTTCTACTACTCATACCAACTTGTTTATGGGAATATACATTCCAAATTTTAATTTTTTAATTATTTTATAATTTAATTTATTTACCTAAATTTTTATATTATATTAAAACTAAATAATATAATCAATTTTTCATTGTCATAAAGTACCTTCAAAATATACCTAAAACAAAATATAATAATCCATTATCACAAAATAAATTTAAATTAAACTTTAAACAAAAGTCATTAAAATTAAAACATATTTTATATATCAAATGATATTCCTGAAATTACTATTAATAATACTAACACAATCAATAAACAAATTGATTTTTTAAGCAACAAAGTATCAAAACGACTCAACAAAACTTCGATCTTCAAACATATCAACGGCGAAACGGCGAAAGAACAAAACTCGTAACTACAATCAATTGAAATCATATTCAAGATTAATTATAAAGACTTTTATATTACATTCAAATTAATATTATAAAATAGAAATAATAAATAACTAGTGCATACATAATAACAAAATTTATCTATAATTTCAAATAACTCAACAATAACATAACATATAATTAGTAAAATTGAAATCTATACCTTATACCTTATCATGTACTTGTCTATTTAAAGATAAAAAAATTATAACATCCGATTATGCAATTGAATAAATGGATTCCTACCCGGAACAATAGAATAAGATAGAAGCACACTTAAGTAACATGAAGATCATGCCCTCTTTAATTGCTCATTTATCTTTTTTATATGAGCTTCATCTTTCAAAATCCTATCAACCAAACTCCACATTTTCATCTTTTTAACAAATCAACAATTATTTTGATAAATTCATATTATAAAAAATAAATGAAAGACTATAAAAGTTCTTGGAAGAAATGTTACTAACCAGTTCTTTAAACAATGGTTCTAATTTTCCAATTTTGTGAATCTTGAGAATAAGCAGCCGCCTCCTCCTCCTTAAACATGATTTAAATTGGACCAAACATGATTTATTACAATACAATTAAAAAGTAGAGATATTGTATATAATACTTTCACATTAACAAGAGCTTGTTCAAGATACTGAATTTGAATCCACTCCACTGTTCCATCTGCAACTAGGTGGTACAACACATGATAATTAAAACTAGAGAAAAATAAGAACAAGAATGTGATAGAAATTCCAAGGATGTAAACCTTAACAAGATAAGATTTCATAGGAAGTATATGTTAGTTAATACTACTTTATTTTTCTAGGTGATCTAATCCATTTATGTTATCATGCATAAATCTATCCCTAATTGGAAACACTTCTCACATTTGGAAACAAAAATTATTCAAACACTAATTCAAGATTTAAGACTTCATTATCATTGATATGCTATTCAAATATGTGTAAGAGTAGAACTAATTGAATCATCAAATAATGAATTGATGTTTCTTGATTGAGGGGATTATGAATAAAAATGCAAGGAAGAGTTTAACCATCTCTCACTTCAGAGGAATATATGACAAGAGATAAATAAAGAATCCCTACCAACTACAGATAATGAGATTGAAAGCTGATCATGTTATGAAAGAAGTAGAATGTCTATTAAATACCTGAAGCACATTCATGTTTTCAAACCTTTTGTCTGGAATGTCTTGTTTGCTTAAGAGAAAGTGGCCAATTATTCAAGTTTTCTTCTTGTACACATACACAAAACCTCAATAAAAAAGACATCTACAATGAAGAACATAGTATAATTTAAGCAAAAAGAATAAAGATGATATAAATCTCAAACCTTCAGAGAGCTTGAGAAACAACAAGGTTCAGATTTTTCTTGTTATCTTTTGCTTCAGACTCTAGAATGTGAACTTTAAAGTTTCTTCTTCTCATAGTAGTCTAAAGAAATCAGACCTAAACTAGTAATGTTATAACATGAACAATCAAATCAAAAAATTTAAGAAAATGAAATGTAGAAGACATCATCAACATTAAACCTCTTCTTCCAAGTGCATAACATGTTCATCTGCCGTTAAAGATTCTCCTTAAAATTATGAACAAATAAAAAAGAGTTGTAGAAGTTATATATAATACAAATAGATAAGATACATCATTAACAGAAGAAAACAGACCTTCAACATAGATGCAATAATTTGTAGGCTGCTTATCTCACCGGCCATCTCATCGAGTCGTTTTTAGTTTCTTTGACGAGAGAAGTTTATGCATTGATGTCATAGATTGTTCCCTCGAGAATGAATTCTCTGTATTTAATCAAATGATGATTTATGACTTGAAAGGAAATAACCAAAAACACATATGATTGGTGCAACAGTTCTTCAAGCAATAATAAATAAACTAGCTTAAATGCAATTCCACTCAACTGTTAGAAATCACTGCATTAAGGTAAAATTCAACATTGATTCAACAAAATTTTACAAGTTTCACTCATTATTTGATTAACTAGATTGACATTAAAACACGTTCAGAGATCCTTTGATTCATTCAATTAAACTCAGTCATAGAGGAGATACAACTTACCATACAACTTGAAACTAAGTTGAAATCAGCTTAAATAGAAGAAATGATGAATACTCGCTGACTAGAAGCATATGAAGGACATATTTGTATGTAGAAAGAGACATAGAATGAGATATAAGTGAAATAAGACAGGATTTCAGTAAATATGAGAAGTTAATTAGAAGACGGGAGAGGTTTTGCCAAACAAAATCTATGCAAAAATGATACCAATGATATAGAGGAGGAGATTTTGGAAATTTCCTTAAATCTTTCATGTCCAAATTCCCTGAAGTCAGTAAACGTAGATTTTGGAAATTTGCTAAGAATGAAATCTCAAAAAGGAAAGTCAATGAAGAGGACATGATGTATGAGGTAAGATTGGGCGTCAAAATATTATTAAGGTTTCTACCGATATTTTGACAGAGAAGATTATCCATGTAATTTAGGACACCCCAATATTATATTAATTGCTAAAGCAATATTAAATGTTATTTTATTTATAAATTTTTTAAAATTAATTAGAGTTAACTCTTTTGAATTTTTTTAAAAATAATTATATTTGATTTGTTTTATTATTTAATTAAAATTTTATTTAATTTCTATATAAAATATAAACTAATTAGTTATATATTTAATTTATTATTATATTAGATATTATTCACAATTTTGTTACTACAATATTAAATATTTTTTTAAATATAAATTAATAATTTATTAAATTAATTAGAGTTAACTTTAAACAAAAAATTATAATAAAATAATAATATTTTGATTTATTTTATTATTTAATTAAGATTTTATCTATGAATTTCAACTTGATGGAATTGAGGAGAAAACAAACGGTCGAATATAACGTTGAAAATTTACAATGAATTTTTCATACTAAATATTTCTACGATTTTTTCGACTAACTAAAAAAACATTGACACTAAACATTTTTTTATTTAAATTACATCAAAAATAGATAGGAATTGTTTTACAAATTTTGCCATGGAAATTATCTTTAAATTAGGCGACGATAATTGACAATAGGTAATAATCATTATTTTTTACGACGAAGTTTTATTCGTTAATTAATATTTGCGACAATTTATGTTTTTTGGATTAAAATTTCGGAATGTCCGTAGAATATTTCCGAAGTTAGTTATACCTCGGTAATTATTCGTCGCTAATTAAACATTATTTTGTAGTGGTAGTATAGATGTGCAAAAAATGGAAATCCTAAAAAGGGGATTAGGATTGAAATGTTTAACAATCTAACATGTTTCCTAACAATTATCATCATTAATTAGACACCATTTATGTTATATATCATGACACTATATGGTTCAGTTCAATCTTCATATATATATATGTTGAGTTATGAAATTACACTTATAATAAACTCTACGATTATTAATTAGAGTTTATTGAGTTTGTATTTGGTTTTGGGGGATTGGGCTTCACCAAGAGTTATTTAGGTTTTATTACTAGAATGTTTACCCTATATATATATATATATATATATATATATATATATATATATATATATATATATATATATATATATATATATATATATGATTATTAAGAGTTTACAAAAACTAGATATAATTTTAGAGAGATAAAGTGTAAGGACAATTTTTTTTTGTATTCCTTCTTCTTAATAGTGAAATCCGGTGGCGGCTGAAATGAACGTAACTCAATTTGAGTGAACCACTATAAATCTGTGTCTTCTTGTTATTCTTTCTTGCATTTTTACAAATTGTTTCAAGTAGGTCGAATTTGGGAGATACAAATCCTAATAACTGATATCAGAGCAGCTAGGCTAGATTTGAACATTAAAAACGATGGCAAACGAGAACAATATAGGACATGGAATTGGAAGATTCTATGGGACAAATTATGCTTTGTGTAGGATGCAAATTGAAGATTATATCTATAAAAAGAAGCTTTATGTTCCTTTGAGTGAGAAACTAGAGAAGATGGATGAAGCTGAATGGAAACCTCTTGATAAACAAGTTTTAGAAGTTGTCCGATTGATGCTAGCCAAGACGGTTGCTCACAATGTAGCAAAGGAAAAGACCACCATGGGTGTGATGAAAGCTCTCTTTCTGATATGTATGAGAAATCATCTGCTAACAACAAGGTACACTTAGTGAAAATACTCTTTTACTTAAGAATGGTTGATGGTACTTTTATCACTACTCATTTGAATGAATTCAATACAATTGTGAATAAATTACTATCTGTTGATATAAATTAATAGGATGAAGTTAGTGCCCTGATTTTTTAGCATCTCTACTAAATAGTCGGGAACCTATGAGAGCAACAATTAGTAATTCAGTTGGAAATGATAAACTGAAATTTGTTGAAGTTAGAGATCGTATTTTGCTGAAGTGGTTCATAAAATTGATTCTGGTAAAATTTTCAAAGGTTCTACTCTAAATGTGGAAAAGAGGGATAGAGGTATTGATAGAAATTTCAACTAAGGTAAGATCAGATCTATGTCGAGCAGTAGGAGGAGTCAGTCCAAGTTTGGACGGACATTGAGTGCTAGAATTATGGTAAAAAAGGTCATTTGAATAGGAACTACAAATCACCGAAGAGAAACAATGATGATAAAAATGATGCATCAAACGTTGTTATAGAAACTGTCACTAATGCATTACATCTATCCATTGTTAGTCTGATAGATTCATGAGTTTCGGATTCGGGAGCATATTTCCACACCACTTCCCATAAAGAATTAATGGAGAATTATGTGGCTGGAAATTGTGGGAAATTTTATCTCGCAGATAGTGAACCATTGAATATTGTTGGCATGGGGGATATCAAATAGACGATGGCAATGGTTCTGTTTGGAAGAGTTTGTTTGAAATTAATTTTTCTTTCAACCTTTTGGCTTTATTTTTAATAATTTTATATACACAAAATATTAAAATAAATATAAAAAATATTTTAACAATTAATTTTTTTTATGTTTTAGGTTAAATAATTATTTCTTTTGGGATGAAATGGGTACCACATTTTAAAATAAGTTATTTATTTTGATCCCTTTATTTTTTAAAATTATTTTAAGATAAAAAGTATACAATATTTATCCTAAATAATTTTTTTATTTGGCCATTTTCCTTAATTAATTATTACAATAATTAATCTAATTAATTATTTAATTAGGTTTTGTCCTGGGGTTCATTATCTTTATTTTTATTCAAAAATAAAATAAAATAATTATTTTAATATTATAAATTGGGTATGTATATTTTTAGTGATTATAGAGTGTCCCTCCCGAATCGAGTTTGAATACAACAAACTGGTTTGAATACGCTAATTCAAGTATGACATCTAACACTAAACTATCTTGTTCAATTTATAATGAGGGTGTTTGGAAATTAAGAATAAAAGGACTAAAATTAAGAAATTGAAAATTTTTAAAGGTAGAGAGCCGAGAGGAATGGAGGCGTTACAATTGTTATAAAAATATATCTTACTATTAAAGTTTATAATATCTAAAATTTCAATTAATTGTATATTCTCATTGTATTCTATGTTATTTTAGTGAAATATTATTCTATTCACATTATTATGTTTTATTTTTATGAATGTTATAAACCTCATTACCTTCACAACCATTCCATTCACTTTTAATTAAGGTGTTTAAGTGAGAATCCAACACATAACTCTTATCTTTTAGGAACTATTCTTGACAATACCATGTGAGTAAAAATATAAGGAAATTCCCGAGTTCTTTTCAAAATAGTAACCCAAAAGTCATAGAATTTGAAGTCCTTTTTATTTTTAAAAACAATTTTTAATCTTTACAAGGAAAACATGATTCTATATTATGATGATATATTGTCAAATATGAAATAAAATAGATCTTCAATTAAAATTTTCAATATAAAATATAATATTAAGATATGTGTGCATTATTTATGTTTGACATTTCAAATAAACTTTATAAAGAAATAATTGATTTAAAACTCGTTATGTCATAATTTAAATTTATTTGATTAAATATTTGAGTAAAATAAAAATAAAAATTACATTCACCATTTAGATAGATATTAATATTTGTAATAAAAAAATTAAATATATAATCAAAAATTAAGAATATTTCAATTCCAAAATTAAAAGATTTGTCATGTTTTCATTTATGTTAATTAATTTAGTGCTATAGTATTAAATATTTTAATTTTACTTAGTATAATATTTTGAAATTTTTGTTTATTGTACGAAAATATCTTTAAAGAGATATATAAGGAAATGAATAAAAATATTAAATATATCTCTATCTAAACACAATTTTTTTTTTAATAAATAAGTAAATATATTTTTATACTAGAAAAAGGTTGGTGTGTTGCACAAATATAAATACACGATGTATATAAAATAAAAAATATTAAAAAGATTTTATGACACATCCAAAAACAAAATTAAAAATGTATGCAACCACAATGGATAAATGAAAAAAAAAAGATAAACTGTATTTTTTTTTGTCAAGTTAGCATCTTAATATTTGTATCTAATTTATCAATCTAGTCATTCCAATTATTCAACAAATAAAAAAGAGATTTTAGATGGTCACATTTTTTATAATTTTTTATAAAGTAATATTTCTTACATGCACTTAGTTATATGTTAAAAAGAGATTTTAGATGATAATTTTAATAAAGAGATAAATATATTAGTCATATCCGAATTAAGAAATTTGATGAGGAGAACGACGCACTTTATGAAAATAATTCAAGACGTTTATACATATAGGAAAATATCCGTGACAATGAGACGTTTGTTGAAAGAGATGCGGAGTCACAAACTGCATATCAAAAGAAAGATTAAGAACACATGACGACGCACTTAATGAAAAACATTCGAGTCATTTATACGTGCAAGAAAACATTCGAGAAAAGAAAAGTCGTTAGAGAAGACGCTTGCCGAAAAGTTGTAGTCATTTTTAAAAAAATAGTAATAATCAACATTTTCATTGGACAATAATTAAAAAAAACATTCAACAAACAAACTCCAAATACAATTAAGTACCATAAATGACAGACAATAAAAAAATAAAAAAAACATCATACTATGTAAGATGACTTGGTTATACGTTGTTTGTTCCTCTTCATACAACATGTTGTAAATCTGTAAATAAAATTAAAAGGCTATCAAGATTGATGGTAACAAATGAGACCTGCAAAACATAGAGAGCAACCTTCCTCCTAACAAACTTTGAATCACTAAAAAAACAAGGATGGTGAGAAATATTAAGGAGTCACATTCCTCAAAATCTAAACCTGACATGATAAAAAAGAAGTCTATTAAAATAGAGTAGGAACATTAC
Source organism: Impatiens glandulifera (assembly GCF_907164915.1). Classification (NCBI taxonomy): domain Eukaryota; kingdom Viridiplantae; phylum Streptophyta; class Magnoliopsida; order Ericales; family Balsaminaceae; genus Impatiens; species Impatiens glandulifera. The sequence continues at coordinate 42,205,506 of NC_061869.1, read as the reverse complement.
CTAATATTCAAATTTGACCTATGCAATATTGTTTTTAAATTACTTGTCATATCTATTAGGTCTATATAACGTTGGTAATCTATAAATTGTTTATACACTCTCAACTTTCTAATCTTTTTTCCCCATATAAATGGAATTTGTATTGAAAATAAAGCCTATAAATTCTTATGTTTTTACATTATCCCAACCATAATAAATTATTAAATTATTAACTATTAGTTTACTAATAGTTAGTTATGGGATTAGTCAGGTATGTTGATGGTTAAATATGGGATTAGTCAAGGATGAGAAGATGTTGACTCACTAAATTATGTCTAAATATTGTTAGTAAATATATTCTAAGAGTACAATGTCCAACAATTGCATGAGCACATGTGTATTGTGCAAACTTCAAAACTACTTTTTGTCTATGAGGCCGAACAAATTGAACAATGATGTCTGTAACCATTACCCTAGTAGCCATATAAAGTTTCTCCCATTTCTTCCCAAGTTTGATAATATAGATACCTAATAATAAAAAAATGTAATTATATATTCTATATTATTCCAAATTAAAACCTTCAACACAAATGAATATTTTTCTACTTTTAAAATCTTGAGTTATAGAAAATAAAATTAGAAATCAATAACTTAGTTATCTAGACTTCCAAACATAAATTAATCTACATCATCAGTAAATAAAGATATAAACTTACATAGAGATACTTGAAGATAATTACCGTCATTGAAGCGCTTGACCACGTATCACCCCATCTGTAAATCGCAATTATTTGTCCGAGATGGACTTCAGCTGCTAACATAGAATAAGTTAGATCATAAATATGTGTAGGAGAATAGAGACTTTGAAGCAATACATCAAATCAGAGACTAGGAGTCTAAGTTAGGATCTCTAACTCACTATATTATTTAAATCAAATAAATCAGTTAGATAAAAAAAAATAAACACAAACAAAAATACTTCAACAACAGAAAACCCTCTAGTAATTGGTAGCAATAAAAAAAATAATTTAGTTGTTTATCACAAACCTCTTGTCTGACGAAGTATAAGATATCATCCAAATATTCCTATTTGGAAAATACTTGAACAACTACATCTTTCCAAAGAAGGATGAATCAATTTTTGTAAGGAAGAATATTTGGAAATTGAATGACCCGTTACTTTAACATTGAAAAAAGAGAGAGAATAATTAAACATGTATTAAGATAAAGGAGGATTGAAATGGAACTAGACAAACACACTGATACATTCCACAAAGCACGATAGACAGTGCCATAAGAACATACAATAGTGTTTATTTGCATATTAGTACCAATAAAATTAACATATGAATACTTATCACAGCTTACTAATATTCTATATTATTATCATGTGCAACTAGATCAATATATTGAAAACTCTAATAATTGATTCTGACTTTTAGAATGAGCACATACATATACATACGTAAACCATTTTTTTTTTAGTTCAACTTAGGATGTTCTTAGTGGGAATTGAATCCGTGACCTTTGGTCTCTTAGATAAAACTTTTGACACTTGAATTACACCAACTAATTTAAAGAAAATTGTTCACTCAAATTTGGACTTATTTCCTACAAGCAGTTGGATTAGTCTTTATCTTTCATATCTTCGTCCTTGTGAAACATACAACAACAACCCAAAAAAGATAAGAGCAATTTATTTATTTTATTTAAAAATGTTTAATATATGAAGATCCATATTTTGTATGTCTGTATGTATATAAGAATAAATGATATACGGTGGAAAAAAAGGTAACAACTAACAAAACAATTAAAAGAAAAAGGTCATCACCTTGGCCAATCGATTCTCCAATTGTCATGTCCTCCTATGGAATTTCATAATTAAAGAAACCGTCCATGTTAAGTTTATTAACAACACTACTACTGGTATTTTTACAACTACTTGTACTACTATTTCTATTAAAGAAAAACCCCGACGCATCATTGTTGGCAGGTCTATTACCCTAATAATTTGTTCTTGTTTTCCATTAGAAAAAGAAATATTAAGATAATGATATGTTGTTTGGTTGTTCTCTTGGTCCTTATTTAATTATGGCCATATAAAATGTCAAGTTTTATTCTCTAATGAACCTTCATGTTGACCATTCCTTTTCCACGACCAAAAGAGTCCTTTCTTACCTATCCATACTCCGGCTCTTGATGTAATGATCTTTTGAATCTCATATTTCTCCCTACAAATTCATCACTAAAATGTTCTTGAGAAACCAAGTTAGGTAGAAAAGACTCTATCGGATTTTCACTTCAAGTTCTTGCTCCACTGGAATTTGCATCTTCTATATGCTAAGAAAAAGCTAGATCTGAGAAACTACGGTCAGAATGATAAATATCTCTACTCCCTCTTTCATGAAACATGATGCCATTTCTTAACTTTATTTTTTACTTCACCTTGTTATTTACCTTTGATGCCTATTTATATTATATATATATAATCAATCATCACTAAAACTACAGTCAATACAAATTAAATGAAGATAGATTGCAGTTACCGTCACTAACCAAATTAGATATTTTCGACGCAATGGCAACTTGGAGTGGCTGCAGAGGGAGCTGGGGACAACCAATGCTCCGTGTTTGTGTCTAAATTCTTATTACATTGGAATTATGGCCTATTTTCTTGGTATGGGTGTGAATCATTCAATGCGCATATAATACCTAATAAAGTGTCATCGTCATCATAGAAAGATGTGTTGGTTGCGACCATAGTTGTCAATAGCGTATAGCGCCAAATAACGTCAAAACTTCTCATGACTATAGCATAAAGAGAATAGAGTAGTGAGGGCTATTTAAAAATAAAACGTAAAAAACATGTAAATATCAAAAATAAAAAAACATCACAAAAATAAAAGTTCAAAACATAAAAACTATAAACTCTTAAACTAGAAAAAGTTCAAAACATAATCTAAAATTCATTGTTAGCATTTTTTCATCAAGATCGAGATCAATTTCGTCATTTGAAATTGCGTAATGCTCAACATCATTCTCTTATTCACTCTTTTTATCGAAATCAAATTTATCTAAAAGATCAAATTTGTTAGATGTTCCTATTCGTCTTTTTTCATTGACTTAGATGTGATTTCCTTAGAGCTTCTTAAAGGTGTAGATGGAGAGAAAAGAAGAGAATAAAGGATAAGAAAATGCTAGAGAAAAGAAATGAAGAGAAGGAGGGACAAGAAAAGGCTAGAGAAAAGTAATAAGAGAAGAAATGTAGAATTAAGATTAGAGGAAAGTAGAAAAAAAATTGGAAAAGGCTAAAGAGAAAAAAGTAATAAGGGAATAAAAAAATGAAAAAGAAGCGTGCAAAGAAGAGGAAGAGTCAATTTTGTTTTTGAAATTTAGATAAATGAGAAAAGTTTAGGGAGATGAAAAGTCAAATAATTAAAATTAATTTTTTTTAAAAGCGTCGCTATGAGGGGAAATAACTTTTAGTGTAATATGATATTTAGAAACAAAATCAGGGCTATTTGAAAGTGCGTACGTCACGCTATTTGCTAAAGCAAACGCTACGGGCTCTATTGACAACTATGGTTGCGACAACTATGAATCATCTCCGTTTTATGCTTGACATGAAATTGGTCAGTCAAATTCTCATCCGTCGTCATGTGTTGCATGATATTATTGGCTTCAACAAGATCTAGTTTATCGATCATGAGCTCAATAGACTTTTGACCTAGAACTTCAGCTGGAGAATAACCATAAAAGTGTTCAACTATTTGATTCCTACGCAAATAAGATAAAGTAGAAAAAAATCAATGTTATAATTTCTATAATAAATAAATCGGTTAATAGTTTTTATTACTAAAAGATAGTTTAAAGAATGAATGACAATCCTCCATCAACAAATGAGTTCTGTAATTACTAAATATGGACATATTTGACCACTTACTAGTAAATTATATGACCAATCATATCAAATATATGAATAGATTGTCCCAATGACTATAGTATATTAAAGTACTTCCTATAAGTAAACTTCACAGTCGTCGGTAAATTAATAGTGTCGATGACATGTTCGACTATAAGAGATTGATCTTCTATACGACTCTATCTGCAAATACGATCATCCAATTCCTAATTAAACTCCACCATCAGTTAGGCTAAAGTAGTAACCTCATTGTAATCACCTTAAATAAAATACAACCCAAAACCTAGTAGAAAAGAGGAAATATACGATAAATTATAAACTATAATACAAAATGGCCTTACAGCCAGTCTTCATTAGAAGCCAATCAAATTCTTATTATTAATACTTAAAACTATATCCCAAAATCCTAGAGAAAAATAGGAATAAGAAAGAGTATATAAACTATAATAAAAAAAAACTATGGCATTACTGTTGGTTTTCATCTTCCAAAGTCGTCACCTAACATCTGCCGATCGAGAATCGCTCATCTATTATAGATGTGAGATGACTTCTTGAATTCAATCGGCCTTCCAAAACCTTAGCGGAAAAGAGGGTGAGAGAAAGACCCGCATGATTTCTTATAACCCGAAACCCGTGAAAATCCTCTTCTATACCCGTTCACTAAGGTGAGCGCGTGTATGTCACCCTCAAACTAAATACTTAAATGATCAATATATATATATATATTACATATATAATTAATTTCTATTACAACAAGATATATATGGAATTGAATCAAAAATATAAAATACATCTCCATGTAAACAAAATTTATGTCCTTTTTATTTAATTATATAAATTTATTTTTATATTACACATAAAAGTTATTTCTAGAATTCAAGTATAATTACAACAAGATATATATGGAAATGAATCAAAAATAATATATATATATATATATATATTTATCTATCTAATGTGGAGTTATAATTTTAATTGTATGTACTCTCTAGAGATATATAAATAAGTAAGTTGTTTTAACATTCTTCTTCACACTCTCAAATCTTCTCTAATTCCTTTCCCGAGTATCACCAACCTCAAGTTAAAAATATATTTGTATACATAAGCCCTTTTTTTGTAATGATTTTCAAAAATAAATTTGCGAATCTGTCTTCACACATAAAAAATATTTCTAGAATCCAAGTATGATTACAACAGGATTAATACAATTTTAATGTTTATTTATTATTTTTATTGTATGTAAATTTTATTAGTATCTAGAATAATATGTAGAGATATATAAATAAAAAAGTTGTTTTAACATTCTTCCCCACACTAAGATTTGAGAGTGTGGGGAAGAATGTTAAAAACAACTTTTTTATTTATATAACTCTACAGAGTATTCTAAATACTACTTGAATTTACATCAAATAAAAATAATAAATCAACATTAAAATTGTATTAATCTTGTTGTAATCATACTTGGATTACAAAAATAATTTTTATGTGTGAAGATAAATTCACCAAATTATTTTTGAAAATTATTAAAAAAAGGGCATACGTATACAAACATATTTTTAACTAGAGTTTTATTTTTTTTAACTACCTAGTTTGGTGATACTCGAAAAATAGATTTCTCGTTATATCCTCTGTACCCATTAAAAATAGTCTCTACTTTACAAATTTTTCTTTTAAAAATCGTTTGCAAAATGTTTTAATTTTAACCGATTATTCTTCCGGTCTTAAGCATTTGTATGTTTTAGCGTTATTTAATATATTATAACAACAATATTTAAATTTTGGTACATGTTGCATTTGATAACTAGAGAGGAAAATACCTGAAGAATATTAGTCATCTAAAAACATTATGGTTTAAACATAAATCCTAAACGAGCCTTGGGTCAAAATATTTTTTTAGAAATATCCCAAAAGTATTTTGAAATCATTTTATAATTTTTTGGGATTTTTGAAAAATGGTTAGATGTTTCAAAATTAAAATAAAAAATTTTGAATTTTGAAAATGGGAACCAAAGATGTTTCTTAGGATCTGTGTCCTAGGTCTTGGGGTTTATTTTTACCGGTCGGAGTTGAGGGCCCTCTTTCATTCCTGTTGATCCTGGATGAAAAGCCTCAATCGGGGTGCTAAGAACTCTCGGTCCTTGATTGTAATTCTCGGTCAGATTCCAGAATTCTCGATCGGATGCCTCTATACTAGGTAGAAATCATCGGTTCTGAGTTTGGGAATTCTCGGTCGGAATCGATATTCCTCAGTCCTTGGTGAAGAACACTAGTTGGACCTCTCGGTCCTAGCTGAAGAACATTTGTCGGACTTCTTAGCCTTGACTGAAATTCTCGGTCCTAGTTGGATGTTTTTGGTCGGACCTCCACGTCATGACCAAAGATCCTCAACCGGATCTCTCGATCCTAGGTAAAATCTCTTCGTCCTCAAGAATAAAAAAACCCGATTTTCAATTTTTCCAAATTCAAATTTGTTTTTGTTTTTGTTTTAGATCAATTGTTTGATCTTGGCGTTCATAGAAAGCTCATAAAGGATCCTAGGATCAATTTTTAATCAAAAGATTCAACAAGTATGCATCATTAATGCTTATGAAAACTGAAATGTAAAAATTCAAATTGGAAGTATGAATTAAAGGTTGTTTGGAACTTTATCAAGGATAGGAGAACACTCCTTATACCTTAGGGAAGCTTTGGGTATGCTCAAATCCAATCTTTCTGCCTTCCACAAAATTTCGTAAAATTTCGAAAAGCTTTGAGCTTCAATGGAGGATTTACTATAATTTTCAATTTGAAGCTTTAAGGTTAATCTCTTGGATTCAAAATTTTTAAGGGAGGCTATTTACAGGTTTTCGAAGTTGGTCAAGGGCTTCAAGTGGATCCAAATTTGTCAAAAACTATCAATGGTGTTTTGGTTGTTCTTCGCTATACTTGCCAAAATAAGCATGATTCATGCCTATAAATGTAGGGGAAATGATTATTGTGGTAGGGTGATCATTACATCTTTCGAATCAACCAATAACGTGGAATAACGACGAAATTCCATCTACGACAAATCAAATATGGATTCGGTCTTATCCCTCCAATGATCGCGACGAAGAAGATTATTAGTGCATGAAATAACGTTGTTTTGGGTGAGAACGCGGACATGGAGCGGTCCGTTGACGTTCCGTCAACGTTTAGACCATTCCATTTTGTTCAAGTTGGCGGAGCTAAGGCTCGTGTTAGCCTTTCGCAACTTCGCGGGTACACGCTCCTTCCGTTGTAGCGGGCTAGGCGGGCACATCTGAGGCATTGGATGAGATTTCAACGTCTATCGAACATACATAGTTTCGGCTGTAGCCATTTCACTGAATTTTGGCTACACCTGATTACAATTCTATTTTTTATTTAAAACTTTAAAGAGCTATTTTGTTATCTTTTTATATATTTTTTGAGAAAATTCAAATTTATTAGGTCTATTAGTCTTTCACCAACAAGTATAGGCGAATATGATTGAATCTCCATAGAATGAAAAGTGGAATCGGTAAGTTATATTATTAATGGTTATCTGAATAAATTGTTTTAGTTTGTTTTTCATTTATTTTTGTAAAATTTTATATAAATTATAATATTTTTAAAAAATAATTCTATACAAATTATAATTTTAAATTTAAAAATAAAAAAGGTTTATAGATTATTAAATATTATTTATAATATATCTGTTATTTATAAAATAACTAATATAAATTATAAAATATAAAAATATATAATTAAATTATTACCAGTTTACCGGTTAAACCGTTAAAAAAATTAGGTAAACCGAATCATTTAACCGGTAAAAAATCGTTTGATCGGAACCTTTAGAACCGGTTAACCAATAAACCGTTAAAATGGAACTGGTTAATTATCGGTTCGGTTGGGTTACTGGTTTTCCGGTTTTTTTGCACAACCCTAATTGTAACGCCTCCATTCCTCTCGGCTCTCTACCTTTAAAATTTTCAATTTCTTAATTTTAGTCTTTTGATTCTTAATTTACAAACACTCTCATTATAAATTGAACAAGATAGTTTAGTGTTAGATATCATACTCGAATCAGCGTTTTTAAAACCAGTTTGTTGTATTCAAACTCGATTCAAGAGGGACACTCTCTAATCACTAAAAATATACATACCTGATAGAAAAATTAAGTAAGTTAATTTTTGGAACCGGCCAGACGGACTAAACAGTTGTTAACTTTCATGTGCAGATACAGATCAAAACCGTATGAACCGGTTGGGGGCATCAAAACCGGTTGCTGCTATACTTCAAAGAAATCAGTTCCAAGTGATCAAGTTAAAGATCAGAGGAACCGGTTTTCTCTTTCTCAAGCGATCGGTCAGCAAAGACAAAAGTTTACAAACCAGCCGGATCATACAACACAAGACACAAAAACCGGAAGATGCAAACTTCAAGAATGACGTACCATGACGAAAGAAACGTGTCTTGAAAGAATAAAAGAAGATCGGATCCGATCGGAAGCATGCGAGGAAAGCAATGATGCTTTATTGATCCGAAGTTGACAACCGGAGGTGCATGTCCAACACGTGTCCAAATCTGAAAACCGGCTATGTCATCTTTTGCTCAGAGCTGCCTGCATGACTGCCAGGTGTTGAGGAAAGTGAAGCGTGCAAGCAACCTCTCTGCACCAGGCGTGATAACGATCAACCAATCCAGAAGAGAGAGAAGAAAAACGTCCGTTGGCTCTTCTCAGCTATAAAAGGGAGACGAAACGTCTTCATTTAAGGCAGTTGTTGAAATCAAGCATTACGAAAAGCTAATCATAAAAGCATTAAGTTCTAGAGAGATAAACTGATATATTCCAAAACCGGTGTGTCTAAAACCGGAAGCTTTCTGTGTGTGTTTGTGTTGAGTTATTGTATTACATCAAAGAGTGAGTTTGGTGTAACCGGCGAGTAGCGAAGTTGGGCTCGACCGGCAGTGTTGTTGTAACTCAAAGAGTTAGTGGAGATCCTTCTCATAACCTGAGAAGAAGGGGTGACGTAGGAGAGTTTGCTCCGAACATCCATAAAAATCATTGTCTCGTGTTCTTTCATTGCTTTCACTATTTACTTTACCTAACCTCAAACTAATCATACTCCATAAACCGGTCACTCATATCCATTAAGCCGACTCCTTCTAAAACATCATCTAAAAGTCGCATACGTTGCTTCAACCTGAAACAGACATTTCCGCCCTTGAACCTGGTTCAAGAGTCTGTGACAGTTTGTGCAGTGCTGAGAACGGTCATAGTCTCTAACCGGACTATCACCAAAGAGTGTTGTGTGTTGTAAGCGGCCACCCTTCAGAAACCGGAAACACCCCGGTCCTCCAAAGGCGTCCCCGATCCTAACAATACCCAATTTATAATATTAAAATAGTTATTTTAATTTATTTTTAAATAAAAAATAAAAATAATGAACGCCAGGACAAAACCTAATTAAATAATTATTTAGATTAATTTTTGTAATAATTAAAAAATTAATTAATTAAGGAAAATGGCCAAATCAAAAAAAGAAATTATTTAGGATAAATATTGTACACTTTTTATCTTAAAATAATTTTAAAAAATAAAGGGATCAAAATTAATAATTTATTTTAAAATGTGTTACCCATTTCATCCCAAAAGAAATATTTATTTTACCAAAAATATACAAAAAAAAATAATTTGCAAAATATTTTTTATATTTATTTTAATATTTTGTGTATATAAAAATATTAAAAATAAAGCTAAAAGGGTGAAAGAAAAATCAATTTCAAACAAACCTTTAAAGTTATAAATAAAAAATATAATTGTAATCAGGTGTAGCCGATATTCAGTGAAATGGCTACAGTCGAAACTGTTTTCGTTTGATAGACGTTGGAATCTCATCCAACACCTTAGACGCGCCCGCCTAGCCCTCTACAACAGAAGGAGCATGTGCCCCCGAATGTGCGAACGGCTAACACGAGCCTTAGCTCCATCAACTTGAACACAATGGAATGTTTAAAACGTTGACGGAATGTCAACGGACTGCTCCATGTCCGCGTTTTCACCCGAAACAACGTCATTTCACGCCCTAATCATCTTCTTCGTCGCGATCACTGGAGGGATAAAATCGAATCCATATTTGATTTTTCGTAGATGGAACTCAATCGTTAATCCACCTTTTCGGTTGATTCGCAAGGTGGAATGATCACACTACCACAATAATCATTTCCCCTATATTTATAGGCATGAATCATGCAAATTCTACCAAGTAGAGCGAAGAATAGCCAAAATACCATTGATGGTTTTGATAAATTTGGATCCACTTGAAGCCCTTGAACAACTTCGGAAAGCTGTAAATAGCCTCCCTTAACAATTCTGAAGCCAAGAGATTAACTTTCAAGCTTTAAATTGAAAATTATAGTAAATCCGCAATTGAAGCTCCAAGCTTTTCGAAATTTTACGAAATTTTGTGTAAGGCCTTAAATATTGGATCTGAGCATTCCCAAAGCTTCCCTAAGGTATAAGGAGTGTTCTCCAATCTTTGATAAAATTCTAAACAACCTTTAATTCATACTTCCAATTTGAAATTTTTATATTTCAGTTTTCATAAGCTTTAATGATGCATGCTTGTTGAATCTTTTTATTGAAAATCGATCATTGGATCCTTTATGAGCTTTCTACGAAAGCCAAAATCAATCTATTGATCTAAAACAAAAAAAACAAATTTGAATTTGGAAAAATTTAAAATTGGGTTTTTTGTTCTTGAGGACGAAGTGGTCTGACCAAGGATCGAGAGAACCGACTGAGTATCTTCGGTCATGACTTTGAGGTCCGACCAAAAACATCCAACTAGGACCGAGAATTTCAGTTAGGGCTATGAAGTCCGACAAATGTTCTTCAGCTAGGACCAAGAGGTCCAACTGGTGTTCTTCACCTAGGACTGATGAATCTCGATTCTGATGGAGAATTCCCAAATCCAGGATCGATGATTTCTACCTAGTACAGAGGCGTATGACCAAGAATTCAGGAATCTGAACGAGAATTACAATCAAGGACCGAGAGATTTTAGCACCCCGACCGAGGCTTTTCATCCAGGACTAACATGTATGACCGAGGGCCCTAAGCCCAACCGATAAAAATAACCCCCAAGACCTAGTGCACCGGTCCTAAGGCATCTTTGATTCCCATTTTAAAAGTTGAATTTTTTTTTAATTTTGGAACACTTAACCAATTTTAAAAAATACCAAAAAATTATAAATTGATTTTAAAATACTTTTGGGATATTTCTACAAAAAAATATTTTGACCCGATCCTCGTTTAGGATTTATGTTTAAACTATAATGCTTTTAGATGACTAATAGTTTTTAGGTATTTTACTCTCTAGTTATCAAACGCAACATGTACAAACATTTAAATATTGTTGTTACAATATATTAAATAACGCTAAAACATACACACGCTTAAGACCGAAAGAATAATCGGTTAATTAAAATATTTTGCAACCGATTTTTAAAAGAAAATTTTGTAAATTAGAGATTATTTTTAATGGGTATAGAGGATATAAAATGAAATCCCTTTCTCGAGTATCACCAAACTCTAACAAAAATAAACTCTATTTAAAAATACGTTTGTATACGTATGCCCTTTTTTTTTAATGATTTTCAAAAATAAATTGACGAATTTATCTTCACACATAAAAATTATTTCTATAATCCAAGTATGATTACAACAAGATTAATATAATTTTAATTTTTATTTATTATTTTTATTTTACGTAAATTCAAGTAGTATTTAGAATACTCTATAGAGTTACATAAATAAGGAAGTTGTTTTTAACATTCTTCCCCACACTCTCAAATCTTAGTGTGGGGAAGAATGTTAAAACAAGTTCTTTATTTATATATCTCTACATAATATTCTAGATACTACTTGAATTTATATACAATAAAAACAATAAATCAACATTAAAATTGTATTAACCATGTTGTAATCATACTTAGATTCTAGAAATAATTTTTATGTGTGAAGACAAATTCGCAAATTTATTTTTAAAAATCATTACAAAAAAAAGGCTTATGTATACAAATATATTTTTAAGTAGAGGTTGTTGATACTCGGGAAAAGAATTAGTAAAGATTTGAGAGTGTGAATAAGAATGTTGAAACAACTTACTTATTTATATATGTCTATAGAGTACATACAATAAAAATTATAACTCCACATTAGATATATATATATATATTATTTTGATTTATTTCCATATATATCTTGTTGTAATTATATTTGGATTTTAGAAATAACTTTTATGTGTAATATAAAAATAGATTTATGTAATTAAATAAAAAGGACATAAAATTTGTTTAGATAGAGATGTATTTTATATTTAGGATTCATTTCCATATATATCTTGTTGTAATAGTAATTAATTATATGTATGTAATATATATATAATGATCCTTTAAGTATTTAGTTTGAGGGTGACATACACGCGCTCACCTTAGTGAACGGTATAGAAGAGGATTTTCACGGGTTTCGGGTTAAAAGAAATCTCGCGGGTCTTTCTCTAACCCTCTTTTCTGCTTTGACCCGATGCTCGTTTAGAGTTTATGTTTAAACTATAATGCTTTTAGATGACTAATATTTTTTAGTTATTTTTCTCTCTAGTTATCAAATGCAATATGTACCAACATTTAAATATTGTTGTTACAATATATTAAATAACGCTAAAATATACACATGCTTAAGACCGGAAGAATAATCGGTTAAAATTAAAATATTTTGCAACCGATTTTTAAAAGAAAAATTTGTAAAGTAGAGACTATTTTTAGTGGATATAGAGGACATAATGACAAACATACAATTGTCACGTGTCGATGAAAATGAATTAGACCGTTGTAATGCTTCAAATATAAAAAGGCATCAGAGAACAATGGTGAACCTCTCCGGCTCTTGATCGCTCTCTCTCGTTTAGTGCTTGCGCTCTCTCTCGTTTTTTCTTTTTCAAGTCACTACGTTATGATATACGTTGAGAATTAATCATTTGTATCATTCGATAAAAAATTAACCTGTGTAAGTTGAACAAAAAGTCTTATGTTCAACAAGATAGTGTGAGAGCTAAAAGTTCAGACATGCAAGTGTTAATATCTGTGATTTGAGTGATTTTATTTAGAGGCTATACAAATCAAATTATTCTATTATAATTATTCTGGAAATATAAGAAGGGGTTCGTTCCGTAGGAGTTTTATCTCAGAACATCCATAAAATATTGTGTTGTCTTTTCATTGCCTCTTTCACTCTTATATTACTGCTTCAAATCCTGCAAGCATTTTTCTGCACTTGAAACCGTTCAAGATCTTTCTATGATTTGTCAAATAATATAAACATATTTTCAGTCGTTAACAAGATTAAAATCGCATTTATGTGAAAAATAGAACAATAGTATTCAATCCCCTTTCTACTTTTATCTTCGATCCTAACAAATTATATTTTAAACTTTTTCTAGTTTAAGAAGTGATGGTTTAATGATTTGAACTTTTATTTTTGTGATGTTTTTTATTTTTGATATTTACATATTTTTTATTCTTTATTTTCAAATAGCCCTCGCTACGCTATTCGCTTCACGCTATAGTAATGAGCAGCTTTGTCGCCATTTAGCGTTATGCGCTATTTAGCGTTATACGCTATTGACAACTATGGTCGCAACCAACACACCTTTCTATGATGACGATGACACTTTAATATGTATTATATGCGCATTGAATGATTCATGTCCATACCAAGAAATGAGGCCTTCATTTCAATGTACTAAGAATTTAGACACAACTACGGAGCTTTAGCCATCCCCGCTCCCTCAGCAGCCACTCCAAGTTGCCATTGCCTCGAAAATATCTAATTTGGTTAGTGTCTGCAACTACAATCTATCTTCATTTGATTTTAATTGACTGTAGTTTTATTGATGATGGATTATATATATATATATATATATATATATATATATCATAAACATGCATCAAAAGTAAGCAAAAAGGTGAGGTAAAAATTAAATTTAAGAGATGGCAACATGGTTTATGGAAGATGGAGTTGAGATATTTATCATTCTGATCATAGTTTCTCAGATCTATCTTTTTCTAAGGATATAGAAGATGCAAATTCCAGTGGAGCAAGAACTTCAAGTGAAAATACGATAGCGTCTTTTCCATTTAACTTGGTTTCTCAAGAAAATTCTAGTGATGAATTTGTATGGAAGAAATATGAGATTCAAAAGATCATTACATCAAGAGCCGAAGCATGGATAGGTAAGAAAGCACTCTCTTGGATGTGGAAATGAAACGATCAACATGAAGGTTCATTAGAGAATAAAACTTGACGTTTTATATGGACATAATTAAATAAGGACCAAGAGAACAACCAAACAACAGATCATTATCTTAATAGTTTATTTTCTAATGGAAAACAATAATAAGTTATCAGGGTAATAGACTTGCCAACAATGATTCGTTAGGGTTTTTCTTTAATAGAAATAGTAATGCAAGTACTTGTGAAAATATCAGTAGTAGTGTTTTAGTAATAAACTTAACATGGACAATTTCTTTAATTATGAAATTCCATAGAGGACATGACAATTGGAGAATCGGTTGGCCAAGGTGATCACCTTTTTTTTTTTTTAATATCTTTGTTAGTTGTTACCTTTTTTTTCACCGTAGATAATTTCTTCTTATATACATACATACAAAATATAGATCTTCATCTATTAAACATTTTTAAATAAAATAAATAAATTACTCTTATCTTTTTTGGGTTGATGTTGTTGTTTGTTTCACAAGGACGAAGATATGAAAGATAAAGACTAATCTTACTAATTGTAGAAAATAAGTCCATATTTGAGTAAAGACTAATCCAACTAATCTAACTAATCCAATTTTCTTTAAAATAGTTGGTGTAATTCAAGTGTCAAAAGTCTTATCTAAGAGACCAAAGGTGGTGGGTTCGATTTCCACTAAGAACACCCTAAGTTGAAATATAAAAAATTAAAAAAATTAATGGTTTACGTATGTAAATGTATGTGCTCATTCTAAAAGTGAAAACTTGTTAGTCAATTATTAAAGTTTTCAATATATTGATCTAGTTGCAGGTTCTTGTGGCACTGACTACCGTGCTTTGTAGAATGTATCGATATATTTGTCTAATTCTATTTCAATCCTTCTTTATCTTCATCCATGTTTAATTATTCTCTCTCTTTTTTCAATGTTAAAGTAATGGGTCATTTAAATTCTAAATATTCTCCCTTACAAAAACTGATTCATCCTTCTTAAGAAAGATGTAGTTGTTCAAGTATTTTCCAAACAGAAATATTCAGATTATATCTTATATTCCGTCAAATGAGAGGGTTGCAATAAACAACTACATTATTTTTTTTATTGCTACCAATTGATGGAGGGTTTTCTGTTGTTGAAGTATTTCTGTTTGTGATTATTTTTTTTTATTTAACTAATTTGTTTGATTTAAATAATATTGTGAGTTAGGGATCCTAACTCAGACTCTTAGTCCCTACTTTAACTTATTGCTTTAAAACCTCTATTATTCTACCCATATTTATGATCTAACTTATTCTATGTTGGCAACTGATGTCCATCTCAGAACAAATAATTGTGATTTACAGATGGGGTGATACGTGGTCAAGCGCTGCAATGACGGTAACTATATTCAATTATCTATTTTTACATAGTAGTTTATATCTTTATTTGTTGATGATATAAATTCCTTTATGTTTGGAAGTCTAGATAACTATGTTATTGATCTCTAATTTTAATTTTCATTTTTGTTGAAGGATTTAATTTGGAATAATATAGAATATACAATTACATTTTTTCTAGTATTAGGTATCTATATTATCTAACTTGGGAAGACATGAGAGAAACTTCATATGGCTACTAATGTAATGGTTGCAATTGAAAACCCTCAAGACATCATTGTTCAATCTGTTCGGCCTTATGGACAAAAAGTAGTTTTAAAGTTTGCACAATACACATGTGCTCATGCAATTGTTGGACATTGTACTCCTAGAACATTTACTAACAAGATTTAGACATAATTTAGTGATCTAACATCTTCTCATCCTTGAATGATCCCATAAATAACCATCAATATACATGACTAATCCCATAACTAACTATTAGTATACTTATAGTTAATAATTTCATAATTTGTTATGGTTGGAATAATGTAAGAACATAAGAATTTGTAGGCTTTATTTTCAGTACAGATTCTAAATATGGGGAAAAAAAGATTAGAATGTTAAGAGTGTAGTAGCAACTTATAGATTACTAATGTTTATATAGACCTAATAGATATGACAAATAGTTTAAAAACAACATTGCATAGGTCAAATTTGAATATTAGGTAATGTTCCTACTTTATTTTAATAGACTTCTTTTTTTTATCATGTTAGGATTTAGATTTTGAGGAATGTGACTCCTTAATGTTTCTCACAATCCTTGTTTTTTGTAGTGATTCAAAATTTGTTAAGAAGGAGGTTGCTCTCTATGTTTAGCAGGTCTCATCTGTTACCATCAATCTTGATAACTTTTAATTTCATTTAGGAATAAACAACATATAACCAAGTTATCTTACATAATATGAGTTTTTTTATTTTTGTGTTGTCTATCATTTATGGTACTTAATCTTATGTGGAGTTTGTTTGTTCAATATTTTTTTTAATTATTGTCTACTGAAAAAGTAGATTATTACTATTATTTTTTTAAAATGACTACATTTTTTCGAAAAGCGTCTTCTCTAACGACTGTTCTTCTCCCGAATCTTTTCTAGCACGTATAAATGATTCGAATATTTTTCATGAAGTGCTTCGTCACGTGTTCTTAATCTTTCTTTCGATAGAAGGTGTTGACTCCGCATCCTTTTCAACAAATGTCTCATTTTTCCGAATCTTTTCATATAGGTAAAAAAGTCTTGAATTATTTTCATAAAGTGCGTCGTTCTCCTCACCCAATTTCTTAATTCAGATATGACTAATATATTTATCTCTTTGTTAAAATTATCATCTAAAATCTCTTTTTAACATATAACTAAGTTCATGTAGGAATTATTACTTTATAAAAAATGTGACCATCTAAAATCTCTTTTTTATTTGTTGAATTATTCGATGTTCTAATTCTCATTTGATCATTTCGCTTGATATAAGAGCAGATATATTTCTTTAATCGTATAGTAAATTGATTTTGATATCATGTTTGAATATGTTTAATGTATGAATAGATTTTTATAATTAGAAACAAATTATTAAGATATTAGCTTGACAAAAAATATAGTTTTTTTTTTGCATTTTCCCATTGTGGTTGCATATATTTTTAATTTTATTTTTGGATGTGTCATAAATTTTTTCTAATATTTATATTTTATTTTATATACACTGTGTATTGATATTAGTGAAACGTACTGACATTTTTCTAGTATAAAAATAAATTTACTTATTTTATTAAAAAACATAAATTTGTGTTTCGATAGAGATATACTTAATATTTTTTATTCCTTTCCTTATACATCTCTTTACAGATATTTTCATACAATAAACAAAAATTTCAAAATATTATAATAAGTAAAATTAAAATATTTAATACTATAGCACTAAACTAAATAACGTAAAGGAAAACATGACATATCTTTTAATTTTGAAATTGAAATATTCTTAATATTTGATTATATATTTAATTTTTTTATTACAAATGTTAATATCTATCTAAATGGTGAATTTCATTTTTATTTTAATTATACTCAAATATTTAATCAAATAGATTTAATTCATGACATAACGAGTTCTAAATCAATTATTTCTTTATAAAGTTAATTTGAAATGTCAAACATAAATAATACACACATATCATAATATTATATTTTATATTGAAAATTTTAATTGAAGATCTATTTTATTTCATTATTTAAAAGGAACCCGAGAATTTTCTTATATTTTTACTCACACGGTATTGCTAAGAGTTTTCGTGGTAACCTCTTCATGTCTAAGGTTCAAGGAAAGGAATTCATCTTTGATATAAAAGACTTCACACGTAGCTACAAACTTCCAATCGAAGGATTCGCTGACTTCTCTTTTTCAAATGAAATAATTGATGATGTGTCCTACTACTTCTCAAGCGCATTCGATCCTGTCAAATCTCATGGAGAAAAATCTCTTCTACAAACTGAATACCAAATCCTCAGGGAAGTTGTTGGCAAATCCATTCTTTTCAAGGATTTCATTAATCTGTACTCCAAGAAAGCCTTTGATATGATAATAGCCATCAAAAAAGGTATTTCCATAAACTGGTCGAAGGTGATATTCGACAATCTGAAAAAATGATCTCTTCTGACAAAACAATGACCGACTATGCTCCTCAACTAAGTTGTCTCTTCTTTGATCTTGACATCTACCTTGGTTGAGGAGTTGGACTCCATTCATCCCAACTTCTAACAAAAGAAAGGGTTCAGATGTACACTGATAGGGTAGAAAGAGCTAGAATCAAGAAGGAAATGAATCTAGGATCTTCTAGTTATCAATCTTAGACTCAATATTTTCTATTACTCTGTTGGGATGGAAAACTAGTAATTTTGTACCATGAACTGGCTTCCATATTTTTCAACTCAATTTCTCGGTTAAAAACCTAATGGAATTAAAGTTTATTAAAAATAAGCGATAATGGTTATTTATATTAAGGAGAAGCCTTCGCTTTTAAAAAATGAAGTAATCCATCTAAAAATCGTTCGACTTTTGATAAAAAATTACCAGTTCGGTTTTTCGCCCACATAAATGACCGGTAACATTGGGAAAGAAACTTACCGGTTATTCTTGTGAACCACTTCGGTAAAAGCTATGAAAACTTGTCTAGAATAATTATATCTAATTACAACTCTCAAAGAGTTATTCATCGAGTAACGTGAAAAGTTACATCTCTTCCCATTCACATTCATGACTAACGTAACAGCTAGATTTTTCTATCCAATGGATCTTAGGATGACCCTTAAGCGGTCTAATAAGTCTATTTAATAATGATCTTTCTAAGAACGACTCACAAGAAGTTTATCTCAGATCTCTCTAAAGTCTAGAATCTTTTCCTCAATCTCTATCTTTCGAAAATGAATCCAGTATCCGCTCGTACCCCTCTTCTTATCGACTTCCACTCCGTTCTTTCTCTTGAAAATTGTGACTCTCGAAATAGTGTTTCAACCCTTGGAACATTCTGGGATAATAAAATTCCTTGAACGATCTCAAAGGATCTATGAAGAAGAAGTCTTTGAGTTCTTCACAAATGATAGAGTGGTTGACGGTTGAAGAGGAAGATTTCAATTTATTCATTGATCTTCCCATCGAGGGGTTCTCCAAATTTCTTCCATCCCCGAATAACATTATCCAAGAAATGTCATTCTTTTTCTCGAACTCTTGTACTCTGATAGAAACTCATGGAGTCAAATCCAGGTTATGTTCTCACATTTAGATTCTTAGTGACATAGTTGGTAGATCCATCATTGCAAAAGAAACAACTCATTTCTACACAAAGAAAACATTGGAAATGATGATCGCCATAGTCAATGGCATCCCAATCAACTGGTCTCACGTCATCTTTGAAAATCTGAAGAAAATGATTTATTCACTAAGAAAAATGATCGGATATATCCCTCAAATCAGCATCATCATCCTCTCCCTCAATATCAATCTTGGACCAGGAACCTACGTGAGATCATCCAATATTTTGACCAAATTAAAGGTCATAAATTGGATCAATAGGATTGAAGCAGCACAAATTAGAAGGGATGAAATCAAAGATTTTCATGTAATTATGTCATATTTTAGCCTAAATTAATGTAAACCGGTTATTTTGTTTCAAAAACCGGTTATACTATTTTGAATTGGCATTTCTTAATTAATGAAGTTATTTACTAAGTTGCATTTAATAAATGCTCTTGAAGAAAAATATTAATTAAAGTTCAAAACCGATTATACAATTTTTGAATTGGCATATTAATTAATGAAACGGTTATTTATTAAGTTGCAGTTAATAAATACTTTTAAGAAAATTAATTAAAATCTAAACAGTTATATTCATGCATTTAATTTTTGCCTTGGGAAAAAACTTATTTTCAAATGAGGCGCCATTTTTGCCGATTTTAGGGGCGTGGGAACACACGTTAAAAAGTGATGGTTCATTACCTCTTTTGGCAATCAATCACTCAACCGGCACAATCCATCATATAAATGGAAAGCATGCCGGATTTCAGGAATATCACATCTACCAAAAACCATAGAATATCTCTATTTCTCTAACTTCTCTTTAGAAATTATACCCTTTTATCTTCTCTGTTCAAACATTAAAATGGGAAAAAATAATGATTTGTTCAATTATATTGTCCAGGTTAACTTCGATTGCATCTATCGAGGAGGATCGATCGAAATGAGGACGCTAATATAGTCTATCGAGGAATCTGGCCTAAGGAACTTCATAGAAGGTCCGACGTTCAACTATCCAAAAGCGGTCAATGAGTTCTTCTGCATGGCGAGGTTAGTAGACAGTTTTATCTTGGCAAAAGTTAACGATGTAGAGTTTACCATCATAGAAGAACTCTTTTCCAATGTTCCGAAACTTTCAACTAAGGGCCGCGACTTCTCAAAGGAGTTATCTCGCACCTTAACGTCCAAGCTACAAATACTATTTTATGATACCGACATTCTGGTAACTTTAAATGAAAGAAGAAGGATCTGAAATGCGAATATCGCGTCTTGTACGATATCACCGCTAAAGAACTACAAGGGAAGGGAAGAAAGTTCGACAGCCTCTCTCGATCAATGTTCGATACGATGGGTGCCATAGTAAGAGGCGACAAAATAAACTGGGGATTTATCCTTTTCAACACTTTGTACGGAAAAGGCTCCATGTATGGAGCCCCTAGCCAACAACCGGCTGGCGCAGAAGCGCTAGCGAAAAGACCAATAGCGGTTCTAAGAAAACCAACCCAAAAAACTGATCAGAATCATTGAAAAACTTTGGTCTGCCACCGAGTCTACCGCTAGTGCTGCTAGTATGGCTAAGACAAAACAGAAGGATACAAATGAGATGTCCTCAGATCAACATAAAACACAACCTAAGATAAATATTTCAATCCCACTTCTTTTTGATGCCACAACTGTTGTTCATCCTTAGAAGGAAGCATCGGTACCTCCTAATACTATTATTGATCCTACGGTTTTAGAGGTTCAACCGGTAGTACATGACATTATACAATAGGTTGTTGATGAAACTGATTGGATGACTGAAACTGATCGGACAAATATTGTTGATAAAATCGGTCAAATAGATGAAACAAATAAGGAAAATATTGATGAAACTGGTCGGTCATCTCCACCTAAAACTGATCCATCCACCATGCTAGAAACTGGTCAGCCGTAGAAGGCATCTACCGGTCAACCCGATGTAAATCAAGAGAATTAGGAGATGATCCCTACTAATATCGTGGATTCTCCAACTTTAAAAGAGAAGACGGCAAGGAGTGTTGTTCCAAACACCATCAAGCCAATAGAAGATGATACAATCCCGGCCCCTCACAAAGATGATGTAGCCGCTGAGGAAACAATTAAGCTTATCCTCAAAGAGGTGAACGACAAAGCAAGTGAAACCATAGATCTCTTCTTTGCGTGGGAAAACACAAGGCTGGAAACGAGCTTCAGTGAAGCCTTCCCGTAAGGTTCTAGAAGAGAAGAACTGGTATGCAATCTTTGAACAAGTAATCATTTCTTTGACAAAAACTTCATCATTGACTAAGGCTCTTCTAAGAAGTGAAGTTGTGGAGGCTTCTTCTAGAAGAAAGATATTGCTTACGATCATTGAAAAATGATCTAAAGGGGGCTATAACAAGAGCGGATACGAATGTCATTCTGCTACTGAAAGTTGTCATGGAGGATTTTCTTTTAATCATCTCAAAGTTTGAGCGCAGCACTCCAACGCCCGTACCGGTTGAAGAGGGTCCTATTTCTCCTCAAGGTTAAATTCAAACTATCAAAACTGAGCAGCCGCAAGTTGAAAAAGCTCAAACGTTTAAACCTACATAGACTCCCTCTAAGTGTTGGGTCAAATTATTTTGACTAAGTGTTGAAATAATTTAACCATTGAGATTTTGATGATGAAATGACTTATGAGTTTTGATGCAGGTGTATTGAAATCATATTTCATAAGACTTGGCTCTAATGAGAGTCATTAAACCAATTTTGGCATTAGATGCATATAATTAGACGTACAATCTAACTCAACGGAGTTAGACGTGTGGTCTAATGAATGCATAGAATTAGACGTATAGTCTAACTCAACGGAGTTAGACGTGTAGTCTAATATATTTGCAATTAGACGGATAGTCTAATATGTGCGGAATTAGACATGCACTCTAACTCAGCGAAGTTAGACGTGCAGTCTAATAGAAAGTGAAAGTTAGACGTGAGTCTAACTCTTTCAGACACATATGAAGTAGAACCGGAATTAGACGTGCAGTCTAACTTAGTGGAGTTAGACGTGCAGTCTAATGGTTATTGGATAATTAGACGTGTAGTCGAATTAAGTGAAAGTTAGACGTGAGTCTAACTCCTTCAAACAAGTCTGAGGTAGATCCAGAATTAGACGTGCAGTCTAATTTAGTGGAGTTAGACGTGCAGTCTAATGGTTATTGGATAATTAGACGTGTATTCTAATTAAGTGAAAGTTAGACGTGAGTCTAACTCCTTCAAACAAGTCTGAGGTAGATCCAGAATTAGACGTGCAGTCTAATTCAGTGGAGTTAGACATGCATTCTAATGGTTATTGGATAATTAGACGTGTAGTCTAATTAAGTGAAAGTTAGACGTGAGTCTAACTCCTTTAGACAAGTATGAGGTAGAACCAAAATTAGACGTGCAGTCTAACTCAGTGGAGTTAGACGTGCAGTCTAATAGTTATTGGATAATTAGACGTGTAGTCTAATTAAGTGAAAGTTAGACGTGAGTCTAATTCATTCAGACAAGTCTGAGGTAGAACCAGAATTAGACGTGCAGTCTAACTTAGTGAAGTTAGAAGTGCAGTCTAATGGTTATTATAATTAGTCGTAAGTCTAATTCTATTAGACTAGGAGGTCTAATAGACTCGGTTATTAAAAGGGATGTTTGATTTCATTAGACTGATTTTCACAATCCGTCTAACTGAAATACGTCTATTGCTCAGCTTAAGCAGTATGCTTGAAGCTAACATTCACCTACCCACGTGCTATAGCTGTACCCTACTCCTGCTCCACTTTCTAGTGAAGATCATTACAACAGCTATATGCATCCAACCAACGAATGCCACGTAAGAGAATTTTCCTCACATTACTTGTTTTGCAGGTATATCCCTGATGGAATATTCGGCGCACTACCAGTAATGTACGACCACGATCCTTGTGCTTAGAACCTGTTGTGTACAATGGAGGCTTTCCAATGTAAGAGTGCCACGTATCATTCTAAAAGATTCGATCGTTAGCTCCTGCTTTGTATTTAAGAAATCTCAAGGACAACGGACAATCTGTCTTACGAATTTGCCGATCTCGATCATCTTGCTTACTAAGAATTCAAGCCTTTGAATATTCATATTGTGAAGCTGCTTTCTGATTGTACTGTGTGTGAATCAAGAGAGAGCTAGAATCAAAACACCTTTAGTTGAGTGATATTTTTTATCTTGTAATTGAACAGAAAGTGTTCTGTTTAATAGTAAGCTAAGTGTGTGTAAACTGTATTCGATTCGAATCATATTAAAGTGAATCCTTCCGGCGGTTGGAAGAAGGGGTGACATAGGAGAGTTTCTCCGAACATCCACAAACAAACTGTTGTGTTCTTTCATTTCTGTCATCTTTTCATATTTCTTCTTGAGCTTCAAACCCAAGTAAACAATTCCGACTTGAATCTGTTTTAAGTGTTTACAAGTGTTTGCGTAGAATAGAAAGCGAATTAAATCCCATTTGAAATTTGGATTGGAATGAAGTCGCACTTAACACATCTTCGTGTGTTTGAATGTAATGCATACGCCAAATAGACCACTCCCAATCTAAAAAGGTTAGACGAGATAAGCCAATCGTTTTTCTATTTTGGTGACAAATAAGAAAGAAAGGCACACAGGTTGTTCGAACTACAAAATGGAAAGATCCATGTGAGTCGTGATGTTGTGTTCGAAGAAAGTGTAACTTGAGATTGAAAAAGTGAAAAGAATGATCAGCCATTCAATTTTCAAGAAGAGGTTAGAAGTCAAACGATCCCATTCGAGATTTGATCGACACAAGGATAGTCTACTTCTGAAGTGTTCCAACTGGCTGTCTCGAATCCTCCATAACTCAACCAAGTGGCTGAAAAAACAAACCAAGGCGATGGTCTACCCACTCCATGGTCAGGTGGACATCTTTGGAGTGATGAAGGACCTGTTCAATATAGGAATATGACCGATATCTTCGAAGAAACACATCGAGTGGCACTTGATTTTGAAGAGTTGATGTTAGCACATGCGGATGAGCCGTCTTACTACAATAAAGCGGTTGGGCAACCATAATGGAAAAAAGTAATCACTAAAGAAATTGAAGCCATCGAGAAGAATGAGACATGGTCTCTCGTCCCATTGCCGGTTGGACATAAGGTAATTGGACTCAAATGGGTATTTAAGCTAGAGAAAATACAGATAGTTTGATTATCTAGTACAAAGCTCGCTTAGTTGCAAATGGATATGTGCAACGAAAATGTATTGACTTCGAAGAAACTTTCACTATTGTCGCTTGAATGGACACAATTCGAGTCATTCTTGCCTTTGCGGGTAATTATGGTTGAGAAATACATCATTTCGGTGTAAAGTCAACTTTTCTCAATAGAGAACTTAAAGAGGAAGTGTACGTGATTCAACTAGAGGGATTCAAAGTCACAAGAAGGGAAATATGTTGCTTAAATTAAAAAAGGCAATATATGTCTTAATGCAAACTCCTCTAGCATGGAATCTGAAATTGGACAAAACCTTGAAGCAAATGGAATTCTTAAAGTGTACACAAGAGCAAGTGGTGTAAAAAAGAGGCAACACTAATACCCAAATTATTTTTTTTATTTACGTGAATGATCTCATTTTAACAGGTGAAGATCTAAAGGGTTTCGAACTCTACAAGAAGCAAATAATGGGAGAGTTCGAGACGAGTGATCTTGGATTTCTTTCGTACTAAATTAGAATTGAGGTTAACTCAGTTTGAAGTAGGTATCTCGATCAAGAAAACAACATATGCAAAAAAAGATTCTGAACTAATTTGGAATGCTTGATTTCAATTCAACAAAGACACCAATGGAACATAGGGCTCAACTCCATAAGGATTCTGAAGGACAACCAGTTGTTGCAACAGAATATTGAAGAGCCATTGGTTGTCTGTGCTATCTCCTTCATACAAGGACAAATCTTTCTTATGTTATTGGTGTTGCCAATAGATTCATGGAGAGGCCAACTGAGATACATCACATGGTAGTGAAGAAGCTGTTTCGATACCTTTAAAGCACTATACATTTGGGTCTACTGTTTCAAAAAGGATATGGTGATGAGGAAAGAGTGGGATACTCTGACAGTGATCTCATAGGTGACCTAGATGACCAGAAAAGTACAAAGACATGGCATTTTACATTAATGATAGTCTTGTTTTATGGAACTCCTAGAAACAGAAGTCAATGTCACTATCCACATGTGAAGTAGAGTTCATGGTCGCAACAACGGCAACATGTCAAGAAATTTGGTTGAAATAATTATTGTTTGAATTAAGTGGTTCCAAACCTAAGGCAATGAAGCTCTACGTCGATAACAAGTTCACACTTGCACCCATAAAAAATCCAGATTTTCACTGTCTTAGCAAACACATCGACACGAAGTATCAATTCTTTCGAGAGTGTGTTGAAAGAAGTCAAATAAATGTAGAGTTTGTTCAAACGGTGAATAGAAGGCCGATATTCTTACGAAAGCCTTGTCAACATCAAGACTGTTGATGACGCGACACCTACTCGGTGTCCGTGATCTCGAACCATGCCAGGACTAAGAGGGAAAATGTTGCATTACTCCTAGCTACTACAATGAAATGAAAGGTCTGCAATAATGTAAAAAATGGAAGGTTTGCAATACTGTGGGAAATAAAAAGTCTGCAATAAGTTTGATTAAATTAGTAGATTAAGAATTTTTCCTTATTCGTATAAATAGAGAGAGTGATTCATATTATATTACTAGAAGATGTATTATAAAATTTTTCCAAGTTCTTGTCAGTTTTTTTTTATACTTGGGACAACATTGTACCAACTTAGATTAGTAGAAATAAGAAAAAGATATACCAGTTATAATTGAAGTGTTTCTTTTGTATCTTGATACATAATAAGTGATTCTATTTTTAATAATATGTTTTATTTACAATGAATCTAGAGAAGCACAGATACGGGTGCGTGAGTGCGGGTGCACAATGCGGGGATACGCCGATTCGGCAAAATTTAAAAAACAAAGATTCGAGTGCGGGGATACGTCATATAAAATATAATTATATAAATTATAAGTACACAAAGTTACAATCTGACTTCCATATTGCCAACAGTCTTAATCATCTTGTAAAAACATTGCTTCAAACTCCGGCTCATCTAGTGAAAGGCTAGATATTTCAAGTTCTTCGGCACCATCAAGCGGATCAAATCTGTCACCTCCTACATCTCACAACCTTGATTGCCCTTGATTGTAATGTTCATTCGTTCTTGAAAGAAGCCTAAGATTATTGTGCACAAAAACTAAATCTTCCGCTCGTTTTGGTAGTATCTTATTCCTTCGAATTGAGTGAATAAAGGAATATGTGCTCCAATTTCGCTCACAACAAGAAGAAGAACAAGGTTGGCATAATAGTTTCAAAGCTATTTTTTGGAGATTTGGTGCTGAAGCTCTACGAACAATCCACCACATTCGTGGTTTCATAATGCCTCTTTCTTCCACGGAATCGGGACAACCAAAAATATCCATTTGCCCCGAAAAGTGAGCAAATTCAATATTTACCGTTGTTCTTGCTTCACTTGATGGAAAGTATCGTTTGAGGCACTTATTTCTTTCTTCTGATAGCTTAATATCAAGATGAGGAGGAATACGATTTGGAGCGGCACTAAGCCATGTGTCACGATAATACCTAAACAAAAACAAGTAAATAAATTAAAATGAAGCTCAAAGATGACAAAAATGATCTTAAGAAGTATGATATTATATTATAAAATAAAAGTTCACCTCGGATTTAGTGAATGAGCCAAGCAATGAAGCGGTGAAGAGCTTTTAGTCCATCTATCTGTTAGTATTGCATAGACTAAATCATAAAATTCAGAACCGTCCGTGAGCTCTTTCTCTTCATGCCTATATATGATATTTTTTACCTTCTCTATCATATCGTCCCACATATCATATATCAAATGAAGTGAAGGACTATCGGTATCCGCAAAACGAAGCATATCATAAATAGGAGCAGTGAATTCTATAATATAATCAAGTTTATCCCACCATAAATCATCAAGCACCGTGCTCTTAATAGTTTGACCTTTCGAGGGATCACATTCTCGGTAAGTACTCCACTCATTACAAAGAACCATTGATTCAAGTGCTCGTTTCACTAATTTAAATCTTTTGAGCATGACAAGTATCGAAGCAAATCTCGTTTGAGCAATAGAAATAAGTTTTAAAGGAGCAAATTGATTAAACATTGTTAAAACCATATAATGATTAAGAATATAATTCTTAATCATTAGTGCTTTGTCTCCAACCTCTGTAATCCAGTGACACTCAACATATACATCCTCATTAGACTCGAATTCTTAGCAGCACATATATTCTTCAAAGCCAAATTAAGTGTGTGCACAACACATGGAGTCCAAAATATGTGAGAATACATAGTCTCAATGAGCATACCTGCTGCCTTGCAAACGGGTGCATTGTCCGTGATAACTTGAACTACATTTTGTGGTCCTACTTGCATTATAACTTCTTTAATTAAGCTAGATATATAGAACTTGTCTTTGTATTCACCCTCACAGTTCACTGCCTTCAAAAACATAGGGCCATTCTTAGTAACAACCATGAAATTAATCAACGGTCTTCTCTGAATGTCAGTCCAACCATCTGATACTATGGTCACCCCTTTCTCTTTCCAAGTCGTCTTGATTGGTTCCAATAATCTTTCAATATGTGCCCTCTCCTTTTCTAATAACGTAGTTCGTAGTGCATTATAACAAGGAGGAACATAGCTCGGAATGTTGTTGTTGGCAGCAAGTGTATACGACTTGATGTAGTGGGGATTTCTAGCAAAATGGAAAGGTAACCCCTGAATAAAATGCTCTTGCAATTTCTCCATCCACTTGTGCTCTCACCTCCTGATTAAAAGCTTTATTTATAGGACTGTTCTTATCAACTGCTCTTCTTTTGGAACCTTGTTTTGGCAGCATTTCAGCTCCTCCCCAGGCAGAATCTAATAAAGCATAACTCAATGGTGGGAGTGGAATCACAACCTGCCTTTTTCTTTCTTCTACATCTGCCATCTCCCTTCGAAGTTGCAACAAAATATTAGTAGTGACTCTAGGACACACTGAAACTCCTTCTCCCTTGATCTGCAACAGGTGTGCTTTAACCCTTGAATACGAACCCGTAAATTCTAGATTATAGAAGTTACATTTAATTTTCATATTTCCACCTCTCTCTTTCATTTTCACTAATTTTGTCACATGTTTCCACAGCGGGTCCTTATCTACTGAACTTTGTTGGCTTGGAGTGGCTGTCGTACTTGAGGCTGAGTTAGAGGAAGCCATTGATTCCATCTACTATAATCTCTCTCTCTCACAGAAGAAGAAGAAGAACTAACCTGATAGTGGAAGAATGGTAGTGGAAGACAGGCAGCCGAGAGAGAAGCACCGTAGAGATTAGGTTTTTTAATTTGGGGGCTGGGGCTCATTGTCATATTTAATATTTGGGGGGTTTTTTAATTTAGGGTTTTTTTTAATATTTTGGAACTCATATTTAATGAATATGCCATTCCCGCACCCCCATTCATGCACCCCCCCCCCCCCCGCACCCCTCACCCCTCACCTTCGATTCTGGGATACGCCACCTGGCGCACCCCGTATGCACTCTCAGCAGCACCCCCGCACCTCCGAAGCACCCGGTGCGCAGTGCACTACAGAAACGAAGCACCCATGCATCCTAGCAATGAATCATATTTATTATACATGAAGGACCTTTAAAATACATTCATTGTGTAGGGATAGTACATTAAGAAACAAATACTAGGACGTATGGCAACAGAAAACTTATATTGGAATTAACTAAGACAAAGCCGATGAAAGCGTAACACCGAAGCTCAAAGATTTTCCGAGAAAACAATTAAATCCCAGTCAATGATGATTAATGCTATGCATTTCTTTATTGCATGTCATACACAAAATAATGTTTTGTTGCCTATCAGACCGGCATGCATGATATGAAAGTACATTATTTTATACACAAAATAGCTAGCTGATGAGATGAATCCAGTTGTAAAAATTGTAGTATTAACCACGGAAGAAGGCTTAGATAAAACCTTAATTCCTTAACTATACAAAAAATTACATTGACACATAAATTAAGGTATGGCGGTGTATATATGTGCCACTGGAAATCTTAGTAGCACATAAGTTAGTGTCAATAAAATGGAGTCGACAAAGTCTATACCGACAGATATTTGTGACGGTATCACTGCAACAAAAAAAGACCTACAACAACGCTTAAAAAGATTTCTATCAACCCTTAAAAGCATCGCCAAAAATGTTACTGACGCTTATACATGCGTCGCCAAAAGAAGGGTGGGCGTAAGTTTTTACAACGCTTATTTAAGTGTCGGTACAAGCGTTGCCGAAAGAGATAATTTTACCAACGCTTAAAAAAGCGTTGGTAATAAATATCAAACGTCGCCAAAAGTCTAGTTAGTTTTAAAACTAATTTTTAACAATTTTTTTAAAATTTGATTCATTTATTTTTGTTTCTTTTTTTTGTTTTCGATGTTATTTTAATTTTTTTTATAAATTAAATAAAAACACTAAAATTAGTAAATCCTTATATATTCAACAATGATCAAAGCTATTCATACTTTGTTGAATAGAAATAGGGGATATTTTTATAAACTAATTAGTTCTTTAGACTACTAAAACCTGTCATTCTTCTTCTTGAGTTTCCCTTTCTTTCATGCATCGGTAATTGAAAATTCCATTCTCTCTTTCACTACACCGTACGAGCATTTGTAGGAAACCAGATCAATCAATAAAAGGAATAATGTTTGTCATAACTCTTTTCAAAGTAGAGAGGCTAGCGTGCAATGGCTTCTACGATAGAGGCTCGCTTCCTCTGCATGCTGCTCACTGTCTACTAAATGATTCAAAAATTACAGGCAATTAGTTTTTCATGTGGATCCAAATTTAGATTCAAAAATTAAAAGAGTTTCCAAATGAGAAGTAAGTGAACAATTGGGTTTTGAATTTTCGAGATTGAAGCAACTAAAAGAGTAAATTTAATCAAATGAAGATGAAAAAGCACAAGCTACCATAGAAGTGATGGCGATTGGACAAGTGTTGGGCCATGCATTTTAAAAAATGCTACACAACCTCAATGTACATGATTGTCTGCCAATATTCTGCAATGTGAAAAAATAAACATTAGCATCAAAGAAGCCATTATGGAATAAGTTCAATGCTTCCAATACGAATACTAAATATATTACTATGATAGTAAATGTAAAAGAATTAACTTTGTTTCCTCATAAATGAGTTCCACATATGCATCATATGCTTTTCATGTTTGGTAACGTCCACAAAAGCATCAAGCATTTGCAACGACAAAACGTAAATTGGTTGGAAATTAAAGATTTTGATTTTGCAAATATGTTAAATCAACAATCATTTTATCACATTACTAATGTTGAAACTTATGTTCTAATTTCAAATATCAATCAATTCTTTATTTATATGTCTAATCTAATATAGAATCTTTCCAAACTGACTGGGTAGCTCAAGTGAAAAGGTCTCGTCCCAAGGAATAAACATTGGTTCACCACATGAAATATTGTATAAAAATAAAACTGTTTAAAAGCACTGAATATGTGCACATGGGGAAAATAATGTAATTCACAATTTTAATTACTTGTGCAATCAAACACAATACTCATTTATTATTATCAAATTTAAAGTGAACGAAAGCAAAGGATTCACAAATATATCCAGAAATAAGAATCTGCATGTGTGAAACGGTTATTATTTTTTTTGTGAAAGATAAGATGGTGAAACAATTGAACAGTGTGAATTTGTTAGCCCTTCAATTTTTCAAAGCTAGGACAGCTAAGAAAGCCCAAGAAATCGGTAACATCATCGTCAACCTCATTTCATTGTCACGATCTGACAAAACTTGTTCCAATGCCATAGGCTGCAATTCAGAAGTTAACACTTTAGACAACAATTAGTGATATAAAAATTCAATGCTAAGATCTTTATCCATAAATCAGCTATTTTCAAGAAAATATCATTATAACATTCATCATAATGAAGATTTGGCCAACATTTAAGTATGGATCTGCTAATTCAATAGGCCAAATTAAAGTTTTAAACTACATGGTATTTATTTCAGATTTGATCTTGAACCTCATTTATGGTTCAATGAATTATTAAAAACTAGGTGCAAATAAGAAAATGAAGCAGAACTTTAATATTTAAATATGCTAATAATGTTATTACAAAACCCATAAAAGAACTTTTGTAATTTTACAATTATTTAGAAAAACTACTAAAACAATTGTAGCCCTTTTAGAAACAATTTCAATTCAAGTGCAAGTAACCCATATTGTACATGTGTACAATAAAGCTTGATAATTAATAGAGATTTTGAAGATTAGACAAAGGCATCTCACATGTGCTCTATGAGAGTGGAAGAATGGGTGTTTCTGCAAAAGGAGACGACTGAAACAAATAATTTAATGAAGAACTAAATTCAGATCATGTAGAACGAGAAGAGTCCACAAATTTTTTTAAATAAGGTTTATAGAAAACATCAAACATTAAGGTAGTTATAGATGCAAGGATTTAAGGAACAAATATTTCAACAAATGAATAGGCGGTTAAGTAGTTGATAAAGCAATCAAATGAATAGATCTAGATCAATCACAGTCTTTAAGATAAAAATTATTACTTCACAAACTATTCAGCTACTGCAGTTGTGTTTTGCAGTTGTGTTTTACTGATAAAGTAATGAAATCTCCCTTTTTCAAATTTTGAAACACTTTAGACACAAGAAAAATAGGGTTGTACCTAAATAATAAGCTCAACTGTGATGTGAAATATACATGGTGACAAGAAAGACAGAGATTATAGAAAAAGGGTTAACCTAAATCATCTTATCCAAAGTTACTTGATAATAGCGATTACATGCCTATTTTTGAAGTAATCTTGGGTAAGATATTAATTGAACCCCTTATGCTTATCTACTAGTTTAGATACAAAATATGTCAAATAATATTAACTAAAGATCCGGAAATTAAAGCTTACATTATTGTACCAACTCTGTCTAAATTCAGAAAATACATAGAATATGAACATACTTCTTTGGGTCAGAACGCTCAATGAATAACTTCCTCGTCTTTGCAAACTGTAGCATGATAGGAGGTCTGAGATTGCTTCCAGCTATCGATTGGATACATTTAGGATCTGCATATGAGTGTGAATTATTCAAAATTCAGAGTTACAATCTACAATTTACCCTAAACTCATACAGAAAAACGAAAGTCCCTACGAACATTCCACAATATCAGTATTCTAAGAAAATCACCAAAGAAGAGGACTCGCCCCAAGTAAAAAAGTGAATCATGTTGGAATTATTTCCAATATTTGGGTACATATATTATTTAATAATTGTATATTAGTTGTTATCATAATAAAGATTAAAGCCCAATTAAAGTGATCTATTAAAGTATAAAGATTATGGGGCTTATTTAGACATCTATAATAAATGTGGGGAAATATTTGTGTAGAAGCAGAAATACCATTTATTATTTCGTTGATGGGCCGAATAATAAATGGGTATATTAGGGCTAGGTCCCCAACCCATATAAATAGCCTACCTATTTGTTACTCTCATCGAACAATAAGGTTTATGTTCATATCTCAAGAACACTAAAGAAGAAGGCTATCGATATAGGGTTGGAAGACTTAAACCCCACCCACATCTGAGATTCCGAACCAGGTCCAGATCCAGAACAAGAAGATCCACATTCAGATTCAGGTGCAGATTCAAGATCAAGAGAAGATCAAGAAGAAGAGAATAACGAAGAACAGCTTAATGAACCTTTCTGCATTCAAGATCTAGGTACGTTTCCGCAATTACGGTTTATCTCGATTTATCGACATAGAGTATACAGATTATAGACTTAAGGATTAAAGATTTAGACTAAAGAAAATAACAAGTGGTATCAAAACCTCTCTATATCGATTTATTGAGATTTAATAAGGATAAAGATAGATTGTTGAATTTGATTACCAAGATTATGAATAACAATTAAATTTTCTGTATATGCACATTGAATAAACAAATTCAGAATAAGGAAATTGAATAAATTGAATTGAATGTTCATTTTAAGGATAAGGAAGTTGAACAGGTTTAATTTTGTTTTATTTTCTCACTTACAGTTAGGGTCAAATAAGACTAAATATTATGTCTAAAACAAAATGTGAGATAATTAAGAATAAGTTAATTCTATTATATATATATATATATATTTGATTTGAGGTTATATAATTGTTATTAATTAAAGAATATGAATAGACATTTATAAATGTTCTTGATCTAATATATTTTTATTTACTGAATTATAAACAATAAATTATTTTAATGTATATGTTATAGTAAAGAATTAAAGACTCTACACATCTAAACGATTTTTCAGAAATCATAAAGAATAAACGGTTTTAGAATCATAAAGAATAAAGAAGATGGAAAAGTTTTATTTCAAGAATTGGATTTAATTATTAATTTGAAAATAATAATTCAAATTAATAACCTGAATTTAATTCATAAAAAAAAAAGAGAAATATATGGTAAAGAAGTTGAATTTTTTTTTTTTAAGAATTGGTCAAATTAATATCTATTTAATATTAATTAGATAATTAAGGAGATATTAATAAATATATTATATATATTTCGGTTATATATATATATATATATATTTTTTGAGTACGAATTAATTAAGGAAATTTAAATTTTAGAATAATAATTTATTATAATTCTAATTATATAAGTATGTAAGAAATTAAGGAATTCAGTTTTGGAATAATAATTAATTATTATAATTAATTTAAGGAATTAAAATAATAATAATAATATTTTAATTAGTTAAAGATTGAAGTAATATTTATTCCTGAAATAATTGTTATTGTATTAATACATTTATATACAATTAATAATAAATAAAATATAGAATGAAATTCTGGAATTTTAATATATACCTATAATATAGGTTATTATCATATTTATAATATTTTATAAATATTGATTACATTATGTTTGTAATATATTTAATGAATTAGTATAAAAACGGATGAATACATCTATTTAATTTATGACTTAATTAATGTATGGAATATATTCAGAAATTAAGAAAAAGTCAATTTATATAAATATATTCAGAAATTAAGAAAAGACAAGAATAAAGAGATTATTATTTTATTAATAATAATAATTTATAATTAAAGAATAAATAAATATTAATAACTTATTTATCAAGAATTAAGGAAATCAATTAACCTAATAATTGATAAATTTAGAATTTTGGGTAATCTGTGTAATTGATTATTTAATTGTTTATTATTATTATTATATTTGGATGAATAATCAATCATGTTATATTACACATTCGAATATATATACATATTTCGGTCTTTATGTATATATTGTGTTGATTGATATTAAGAAATAATTGAGTGATTAGTAAAATCACAATTATTTGTTTTGTGTAACACATATGGAATTTATGCAATTTTGATACATAAAACAACATTCAGATTTTCGGTATTAATAACACATTCAAAATTTGGTATAATTTTAGGCCCACTTAAATTTGTAATTATGCGGTTGTTAATCGGCCCAAAGGAAGATTAATAATTGGTCGGACTGCAAATTTAAATAATGTACAAATTATTAATTTATAGAACATATTTTTTTTATAAGATTAAGACGATTGTGTTTGTAACTATGCGATTATTAATCGGACAAAAGGAAGTTTAATAATTGGTCGAGTTACACACTTAAAGTATGTACATAATTTATTAATTTATTAAATCAATTAATTGAAGCAACATCCTACCAAAGTAGGCTCTCTTGTGAAGGTTAATATGTTTTATAAATTAAGAAGGTAGTGTGTATGTATTTCATGCGGTTATTTAATCGGCCCAAAGGAAAATAAATAATTGGTCAGAATAACATTATGCACATGTGGTAATAAATATGTAACAATTATTCGGTGGGCCATGTGAATAATTGGAATATCCAAAGATAACCAATTATTTGACAGGACTTATTGTTAATATTTGATTACTACAAAAGAGTACCGTTTGCAAGTTAATATTTAATGTCCAAAGACTAAATATTAATGTTGCGTTTGGTATCTTATGATGAGACGTACCATTATTTTGAATTTATGTGATTATTAAAATTTTGTGAGTATGGTTGTTCATTTGTTTTGTTATCTAATCAAGTTAATACTTCTGCTTATACGGATTATTTTTTTGTCAACATCTTAAGTTCATTTTATATGATATAATTTTAAAGACATATTTAGAATTTGTTGTATTTTTAAGAATTATATCTAAAATGGTTAAAATTGCTAAGGGTATTATTAGAATAAAGATTTCATAAATAATATATGTTTTATTTTGTTTCAAAAGTAATGCATTAAAGTCAGAGTTACAATAATGTATTCTCATGCATCTAATTTGGATTTTTTATTTACACTTAAGTTAATTGATGTGAATTGTAGTTGTCTAAAGGGAGACATAGTCTCTATATGAACTCACATCAATTGTGTGTAAGAAAAATAAAAGATTGAAACAAAAATAACATAAATAGTGTTCACTTAGTAAATACCTTAATACATAATAAAGAAATGAAGTTGTAAGAATTGCAGATATTGCACTTATAAGAAAATTACTAAAGAAAGTGGTGCATAAAAGAATACATATTATAGTTTGTTTTGTTTTTTCTAAGAGTAATTTAACTTCAGTACTCATACACATTTGATGGTAACTTCAGTATTACTAAAGTAAATGTGTTGATGTACGGTTGAGTTAATTGTCAAAAGTCAATTGATGGTGAAAGAAACATCGGCGTGGGCATTGACAATTCATATTAAAGATGAAGAAATAAAGAACTACTTTAGATACTTTTTTATTTGGAAACAAACATTTATGGAATATCTTCATGTAATTGATTCATTTGGAAGAAAGAGTTAAGAATTACAACTTATATATGGAATAAAGATTCAACTAAAACAACTAGTAAATTCTTTCTGGGTTGTCAAGTTAAGGTCAAGCCTTTTAGGTCTAAAGAAAATAAACTAGACTAAAGAATTAATCAGATGTTAATTATTAGATATTCTAAAAGATCTAGAGATAAATTTAGTCTCATAAGTACTTCAAGATTAGCCTTGAAAATAAATATATACATAAGACTCCTTAAACAAGAGTCTAATGTATTCTCCAGATTATATGAATCAAGAAATTAAGAATATTTATGATGTTGGACAAATACTTGAAGGATCCTGGTTTGGATCATTAAGAAAGCAACCAAACAACTAATGTGATATTTTAAGAACAAAACATTACATACTCATATAGTGAAATCGAATCGGATAGAGATCATTTGGTATATTGATTCGAATTTTATTGGATACTAAAACAGTCGAAAATTCGTGCCACATCATTTTAGTTTAAAGAATTAATTTTTGGAAGAGTGTTAAGTAGACACTCGAATTATTTCAAGTTAATGGCAGAATTTATTAGGTGTTTTGTGGCATCCAATTAAAGAATCCGATTGCAAAATTTTGTCACGGGGTTGCAAATTATGAATGATATAGAAAGACCACTAAAGATATTACATGACAATAATTTGCAGTTCTTTTACTGTAAGAGTAATATGAGTTCGACTAAGTCGAACTATTTAGAAAATAAAGAATTCATAATGTGTACTTATCTATTGAGCATATTTGGACAAACTCTAAAATTACAGACCAGTTCTCTAAATATTTGCTATCTGAGGTCTTTCATGAACATATTGTTCATATGGATATTGCATATTTAGATGATATACAGTTTTAGTGGGAGTTTGTATTGTGATGCTTGCATAGATAAAATTTGGAATTTATGTGCACATTAAAGAATCAGTTTCTAAAGAAATTAAAGATTTAGTTTTTAAAGAAATCAAGATTATAAAGTTATTCAGATTGATCTCTATAAGGAATAAAGGAGGACCAATTGGTATTAGACATGTTAAAGATCACACTACATGTTAATCCACACTACACACCCATGTTTAATCTATGTTATTTGATTGTATTGACATATGTGACTATTTAGGGTTTAGTTACGAACTAATGTAACAAAAATCGCTTTAATCCTATGTTGATATAATTGATGGACGAGATTGATATAGATGTATTTGGAAATGATAACAATATTTTGAGCTCTTAAGGTTATAATATACAATTGAAGGAAATATTATATGACCCAAGTGGGAGATTGTTGGAATTATTTCCAATATTTGGGTACATATATTATTTAATAATTGTATATTAGTTGTTATCATAATAAAGATTAAATCCCAATTAAAGTGATCTATTAAAGTATAAAGATTATGGGGCTTATTTAGACATCTATAATAAATGTGGGGATATATTTGTGTAGAAGCAGAAATACCATTTATTATTTCGTTGATGGGCCGAATAATAAATGGGTATATTAGGGCTAGGTCCCCAACCCATATAAATAGCCTACCTATTTGTTTCTCTCATCGAACAATAAGGTTTATGTTCATCTCTCAAGAACACTAAAGAAGAAGGTTATCGATATAGGGTTGGAAGACTTAAACCCCACCCACATCTGACATTCTGATCCAAGTCCAGATCCAGAACAAGAAGATCCACATTCAGATTCAGGTCCAGATTCAAGATCAAGAGAAGATCAAGAAGAAGAGAATTTACTTATTTTTAATTTATATTATTTTTTACTTTTAATTTAATAATATGTAAAAAAATTTAAAAATTATGTTATATAAAATATAATAATTAAATTTTAATGTTAATAAAATTTCAAATAATTTAATTCAAAAAAATTAAAATAGTGAAATAAAATATTTATAAAGTTTAAAAATAAAACATAAAAAATATTAAAATTTAGAATAGTTAAATTTGGAGGATTTTCATATATATAAAAGAAATGAAAGGTGGTGGTATATGTATAAAGGTTGGCAAAAGTTTTTTTGTTTTAATTTTTAACAACGCTTAATATGTGTTGGCATATAAGGGTCGCTGAAATTATGTTCTGTTGTTGTGTAAGAGTTAATTATGTGACGGTGTGTCTGATAAGAAAAATTAAGTAAGTTAATTTTCAAACCGGCCATACATTACAATTTTTGAATATTTATTCTAAATAATCAAAAAAGGAGAAATAGATAAAAAAAAATTAAGTAAGTTAATTTTCAAACCGGTCATACATTACAATTTTTGAATATTTATTCTAAATAATCAAAAAGGGAGAAATTGATAAGAAAAATTAAGTAAAGTTAATTTTTGGAACCGGCCAGAAAAACTAAACAACTATTAACTTCTATGTGCAGGAACATATCGAATTGCACAAACCGGCTGGAGCCTCATAAACCGGCTTTTGAACACTTCAAAGAAATCCAGTTCCAAGTGATGAAGTCAAGAGACCGGCTAGCAAAGACAAGTTTACGTTCTAGCCGGACTATACTGTGTAAGAAACAACCGGAAACTACAATTTGCAGAGATGACGTAATATGACGAAATAGACGTGTATTGAAGGGATAAAAGAAGATAAGATCCGATCAGAAGCATGCGAGGAAAGCATTGATGATTTACTGATCCGACGTTTACAACCGGAAGGTGCATGCCTGACACGTGTTCGAACCTGCAAACCGGCAACGTCATCTTTACCTGAGGAGTGTCTACATGCTTGCCAAGTGTTGAGGAAGGTGAAACGTGCAAGCATCCTCCCTACACCGGCGTGATGCTGAATTAACCAATCCCACGGTGAGAGAAGAAAGTAACCGTTGGGATCGTCCTCACTATAAAAGGAAGACGAAGCGACCTCATTAATGACGACACAAGTTACGAAAATCTTAGAGAGATAAAGAAATCTTACGCGCGATCCAAAACCGTTGTGTCATTAACCGGAAGCTTTGTTTGTGT
This sequence comes from Impatiens glandulifera, assembly GCF_907164915.1. NCBI lineage: Eukaryota > Viridiplantae > Streptophyta > Magnoliopsida > Ericales > Balsaminaceae > Impatiens > Impatiens glandulifera. Next base: position 42,166,075 of record NC_061869.1, on the reverse strand, counting down.
GTGTTTGTGTTGTATTTGTGTATTACATCAAGAGTGAATTGGTGTAACCGGCGAGTAGCGAGTTGGGCTCGACCGGCTGTGTTATAGTGTAACTTTAAAAGTTAGTGGAGATCCTTCTCATAACCTGAGAAGAAGGGGTGACGTAGGAGAGTTTGCTCCGAACATCTATAAAAAATCTTGTCTCGTGTTATTTCCTTCATTTACTGTTTACTTACTTAACATAACCAAAACAATCTTACTCCTTATATCAAAAACCGGTCCACTCATATTTCTAAAACCGACTCCCCCTAAACATCATCTAAGTCGCATACGTTGCTTCAGACTGAAACATATATTTCCGCCCTTGAACCCGATTCAAGAGTCTGTGACAGTTTGCGAAGTGGTGAGAACGGTTATAGTCTTTAATCGGACTATCACCAAAGTGTGTTGTGTGTTGTAAGCGGCCACCCTTCCTGAAACCGGAAACACCCCGGTCCTCCAAGGGCGTCCCCGATCCTAACAAGTGGTATCAGAGCGAGGTTCTTAGCACTCAAGCAACCGAAGAAGATGGGAAGCATGACCCACAGCGACAAGCCGTCAATGCTAAACAATGAAGCGTTTAGTAGTTGGAAGAAACATATGTATCTACATCTGATCACGTTGGATGATGAGATGAGCCGAGTCCTGAAAGAGGGGACAATCAAGATCAACAAGGAGTTAGACGAATGGACAAATGAAGATCGAAGACGGAGTAACTTGGACAATCATTGCATGAGGCAGATCTATAAGGCTATAGATGATAACACCTTGAACAAGATATTAGACTGCGATAATGCAAAGGAGGCTTGGGAAACGATCATTCAGATCTGTTAGGATCTAGGTAGACGCTGGAGGACCGGGGTTGGACCGGTTAGCGGTTCTCACTCGAAGGGTGGTGGTTAATCCGGTTAGAGATTAACACCGGGGTTTCAATACTACACAACCTGTCACAAACCCTTGAACTAGGTTCAAGCGTGGAAGATGTTTGCTTTTAGGTTGAAGCGGCACACTTATATGATAGGTAGAACCGGTTTCGGATGATGAGGATTTGAAAAATTGATGGGTCGGTTTCGGTAACCTGGTGATTCGGCTTGGATAAAGTTAAGTCGGTTATAGCGGTACGAATCGGTTAGATAATGGAACCGGCAGAAAGTAAATGACAAAAAGGATTTTATGGATGTTCGGAGATAAAACTCCTACGTCACCCTTCCTCTCGAAACCGCGAGAAGGATATTCACTAAGGAATACAAATACAATCCGATCGAGATTTATTTCCTGCTCGATAACACTCTTACAATTTACACCGAAATTGTAAAACACACTTTAACTTTAGCACTTAGGCTTTCTAGAACAACACAGTCTTATCACTTGTAGAATAAATGCTCTTAGAATTTCTCACTTGTGTCACTGTATGTCTCTTGTCCCACATTTACTCTTCTTCAACTGCCCCTTTTATAAGTGAAATATGCCAACGGTCATATTTCACTACCTTGAATCTGATTGGCTGAGTAGGGGTGTAGAGGTTCAGTGATTCAGTGATTCAGGGCCTGCGGTCATCTTTTCAGACCTGACGGTCAACCTCAGACCTAGCGGTCAACCTCAGACCTGGCGGTCAATATCACAGACTTGGCAGTCTGTTCTTCCGGTGTGTAAGACAAACCTGCTAGGTTTGTCTTTTACTCAATGTAGACACTGTCTGTTAGACAGTTGTCTGTACTTTGAAGATCTCCTTTCTGACTTATCCCGAAGTGGAAAGATCCTGTAGGACTGTCTTCTGCAACCTGCTGGCTTTCCTCAGACTTGTATGGATATGGAAGTGTTTAGTCTGTTCCTTTGGTATCATTCTCAACAGATACCCGAATTGTCTTCTTGTGCTAGTCGGTCATTGGACTTAACCGGATGGCTTCCGGTGTGAGTGATGTAACCGGACTTCTTCCGGTTATTCCTCTGCCTTGTGGCTGATCGGCTGTCTGATGTTTCCGGTTTTAAGCTTTGGCCGATCCTTTCTTTGTGCGGTCATGTTCCTGGTCGGTTTAGTGACTTGACCGGCTAGCCTTTTTAGTCGGTTCTTTTGTTTGACCGGTCCGATTCCTTGTTCCTGCATGAAAGGTTTATTTAAGTTAGGTTTATGTGAACCGGTCTAATTTTATCTAACAATTTCTCCCTTTTTGATTATTTTATTTAAAATTATCAAAATCATGTAAGTTTGCAAACGTAGGCCGGTTCTTTTGTTTGTCCGGTTTTTTGAAACTGACTTAGGAGAATTTCTCGAAAAATTTGGTAAAGAAATTTTGAGAAAAATTTTCGGAAAATCTTATCTTTTATCTTATCAATTTCTCCCTTTTTGATTATTTTATCTAAATTATCAAAACCAAGTAGAAATGCAAGTGTAGGCCGGTTTCAAAAATAACTTTATATATATATATATATATATATAACCGAAAGTAGAAGATATTATATAGAAACATTAAGATAGGCATAGTTAAGAGAAGGAGAGCCCCTATTCCGAGTCCGAGAAGTCGTAGCTAGTCATCAACTTTTTGTTTCGCTTTTTCTTCACCGGTTGCGGTCGACTGGCTGATTCGGTGACTCGTTGTCTTGTGGACCGGGGCTGCAGGTGCTCTTCATCCTCCTCTTCAACTTGAGTAGCCTGCTGCGGTATACTCTCAATGACCGTCTCAGTGACCTCATTCAGCAGGTCGGCTATTTGAACTTTCTTTGAAGGTTCCCTCTTTCGCCTTGTCGGAACTGAAACGGAAGAGGCCGCCTTTTTCTTTTTGTTATCGGCTGCAAAGCCTTCTAGCCTCCGTCTTTCCCTTTTTAACCGCTCAGCATCCTTCGCAGCTTGAGCGGCTACCGTCTTTGCAAATCCCGGTCAGGTATAGAAGAGAGCCGATGATGCCCCGATAAGCGATCTGGTCTACCGATTGGCCCTCATCATCCCTGTCCAACTTAATCGATGAGTTCATTGGAGTAGCCGCTGATGAGCATGTGTCCATTCCAAACTTCTTTAGAAGCTCCTTGGTATACTTAGGTTGGCTTATGAACGTTCCTTCTTTGAGTTGCTTAACCTGAAGACCTAGGAAGAAACTTAATTCTCCCATCATACTCATTTCAAACTTGTCAGTCATCATTTTTGAAAATTTATCACATAGTTTAAGATCGGTTGAACCAAAAATGATATCATCTACATAGATTTGAACAAGTAGGATATGTTCCTTCTTTTCAAATTTAAACAATGTTTTATCCACCGAACCGATAGTGAAATCATGTTGTAATAGAAATGCGGTTAGTGTATCATACCAGGCTCTAGGTGCTTGCTTTAGACCGTATAAAGCTTTATTTAACCGGTATACATGGTTTGGAAATGCAGCGCTTTTGAAACCGGGTGGTTGCTCAACATACACTTCTTCACATAGTTCACCATTTAAAAATGCACACTTAACATCCATTTGAAAAACCTTAAAGTTTTTTGAAAGCAGAAAAGGCTAGAAAAATCCTAATGGCTTCAATCCTAGCTACAGGGGCAAATGATTCTTCAAAATCAATGCCTTCTTCCTGTTTGTAATCTTGAGCCACTAATCTGGCTTTGTTCCTCGTGACCAAACCGTCCTCATTGAGTTTGTTTCTGAATACCCATCTTGTTCCTATGACCGATTGATCTTTCGGTCTAGGGACTAGGTACCAGACTTTACTACTCTCGAACTGGTTTAGCTCTTCTTGCATTCCCAAGATCTAGTCCGGATCTGACAATGCTTCATCTATTCTTTTCGGTTCAACCTGGGATATAAAAGCGGAATTAAAGTATCCTTCCAGAAGTTGACCCCTAGTTCGAACAGGTTCTGAAGGGTCACCTATAATTTGCTCAGGAGGATGTTTAGTGTTTCTTCTGAGGTTCAGTTCAGGGATGTCTACCAAATTACCGTTTACTTGATCAAGGCTAGACATGTCGGTAGGCTGAACAGGATTGTCAGACCGACCGACTTCCTCGGATTGAACCGAAGTGTCAGCTTCCTGTTGTGGAACAGCTTGATCCGGCTGGGTTTCAATATTATCCATTTGGTCATGGACAAACCGCCTGAAGACCGGAGTCTCATCTTCACTATCAGAATGGATATTATTATTTTCCAATCTGTTGTGTAGATCAAAGCATGATGCAGTATTACTTTCAACCGATTCATCGAAAACAACGTCAATTGTTTCCTCCATGGTTGAGGTTCTATTATTATACACTCTATATTCCTTACTCACTGCTGAATAACCTAGCATGATCCCGGTATCGGTTTTTGCATCAAAAGTAGTGAGTTGGGTTTTACCATTTATATGTATATAACACTTACAACCAAAAATCTTGAGGTACTTAAGTTTGGGAACCCTGTTAAAATAAACCTCATAAGGTGTTTTGTTATGAAACTTGTTAATCAGAGACCGATTTTGTGTATAACATGTAGTGTTGATAGCCTCAGCCCAAAATTTCTAAGCAATGCCCGAATCGGCTATCATGGACCGTGCGGCTTCCTTGAGAGTCCGGTTTCTTCTCTCGGCCAGGCCATTTTGTTGAGGAGTCCTAGCACTAGACAACTCGTGTCTAATACCGGATTCATCAAGATATGCGGTCAAGGTACTATTGGTAAATTCGGTACCTCTATCACTTCAAATGCTATTAATGCGAGTTGATTTTTCATTTTGCAGGCGTTTAAGATGTGTAATCAGGTTTGATGCGGTTTCACGTTTAGATGGTAGAAATATTACCCATGTAAATCTAGAATAATCATCAATAACTACCATGGTGTAAAGCATACCTCCTAGGCTAACGACCTAAATCGGTCCAAATAAGTCCATATGAAGAAGATCTAAACATCGGCTAGATTGGATATTTCCTTTACTCTTAAAGGTTGACCTAGTTTGTTTACCCATTTGACATGCTGAACAAACCTTATCCTGGTTAAATACTATGTCAGGAATACCTTCAACTAACTTTTTACCGCGAATGTAGTTCAAAGTTTTCATGTTCAGATGGTTTAGTCTCTTATGCCACAACCAGGTTTGATCAGTCTTAGCTATCATGCATATAGGATATTCTACTTTAGTTTTCCAGTCTACCTTGTAGATATTACCTATCCTGTTTCCAATTAACAGTACGATACCTTGAGAGTTCTTAACTAAGCATGCATGTTTAAGAAATTCTACCGTATATCCAGCATCACACATCTGACTAATACTAAGCAGGTTAAAACGTAGGTTTTCAACTAAAAGTACATTATCAATAGTTAGGTTACCATGGACAATATTACCCTTGCCCATAGTTCTACCTTTTGAGTTGTCACCGAAGGTGATTAGAGCACCGGTTACTATTCTGATATCGGTTAGCAAATTGTTGTTTCCGGTCATGTGCCTGGAGCAACCGCTGTCCAAGAACCATTCAGAGTTTCCTAGCCGTTTTTTTGGATCCTGCAAAATATACATATTTACAACTGTTTGGTACCCACATTTACTTGGGTCCACATGCGATTAGTCCCTTGGGTATCCAAACCTTGACAAACCGGACGGTCTTCTTTGCTAGGGTTTTAACCGTCCTTTTGGCACTCGGTCTTGTGTATCTCGGTTTTTCTACAAAGGTCTTAAATGGTGGTGATCTTCGGTTTGGTGATCTTTGGTTTGACCTACGTGGTTCAGGATAGGCTTTCATATATTTGAGGATTTCGGCTTTTCTTTTCAAAGGGTCAAGCCATTTCTTAGAGTTGGTTGGACCAACATAGTCGTATTTTAGCTTTTCTTCCCTATAGTATGCGGTCAACTCTTCTTCAGCGGTCCAGGAGCTTTTAAGGAATCTTATAAGGGGAAGGTTACCTCTTGTAAACCTTACTTTCTCTACGGGTTTTTGGTCTTTGGAGCTATCCTATGTGTATCCTAGGCCAAACTTGCAACGGGGATGTCTGTAATGACTACACATTTTCTTTACTATATCACTAGATCTCTTATATGCAGCCATCTTATATTGAAGTCGGGCATTTTCTTCTTCGGTTAATTCTCTAGTCGGTTCACTAGATTGTTCGGTCTGAGGATCTAACTCGGTTTCTAAGATAGGGTATCATCAGGTTTTACGACCACCGGTTCGGTTATAATGGTTACCTCTGGTTCTGTCGGAATGGGTACTATGGGATCGGTTCTAATGTTGAGGTGCTTAGGTAGCATGGCTAGTAGGTTCCTATATTCTTCTACCATGTCATTCAATGCCTTATATAACTTATCTTTAGTAAATTCTTCACAAGGAGAGTCAAATACATGTTCCTCATTTGCCATGAGGCACGTGAGTTCATCATCACTGTCACTGTGAGCCCATAAACTTCCTCCATCATCGGCTATCAGTGTTTTCGGTACCTCACTTCCTTCACCGGTTTGTTGATAATTGTTTCGGTTATTTTGGTAATCCGGTTTCCGGTCATCCCTCCTTGGTTTCCTGCATTCCCACTTAAAATGTCCCAAACAGTTACAGTTATAACACCTTACATTGGATTTGTCACCATAGTTGTAGTTTGTTGGTTGGCTCCTTTTCATGAACCTTCCAAACTTCTGTGCAAGCATCCTCGGTGAATTGTTCGGCGGTTCTGATCGGTACAGGTGCAGGGGCCGGTGCAGGTGCAGCTGCAAGTGCAACCGGTTCTGTAGATGTGATTAGTGCTCTGGTTGATGTTGAGGCCGAGACTTCTTCTTCAGTCCTAGATCTCATTTCGAACTCATATGCCTTAAGATCTTCGAATACATTGTGTAGTTTCATCTTACGTAGGCTCTTTGATTCCCTCATTACCATTGTTTTTATGTCCCAAGCACTTGGAAGAGATCTCAAAGCTTTCATGATGACCTCTTTGTTGTCATACCTCTTGCCCAGAGTTGCTAGCTCATCTAACACACCAGTGAACCGGTCACTGTACTCCTTCATTGTTTCTCCCGGTTTCATTTTGATGCTTTCAAACTTCTGTGTAGCCACCATTACCTTGTTTTCCTTTGTTCTTTCATTTCCTTCAAAGATCTGGATGACCGTGTTCCATGTCTCCTTCGCGGTTTTGCAGTCTCTGATCTTGCAGTATGTGTTTCTGTCCACACTGTTGGAGATCCAGTTTCTAGCATGATTATCCAGGTTGTTTCTTCTCCTATCTTCAGCCGTCCATTCCTTTCTGTCCTTATCAATGAATATTGGTCCTTCGGTCAAAATGGACTCCATTTCATCATCCAAGGTAATCAAGTGCAGGTGCATGCGTGCCTTCCAGTTGGCAAAGTCATCACCTTCTAGCATTGGAGGCCTATCCTGAAACATGCTTGCTTGACTATTGAAACTAACTGCTCTGATACCAATTGTTAGGATCTAGGTAGACGCTGGAGGACCGGGGTTGGACCGGTTAGCGGTTCTCACTCGAAGGGTGGTGGTTAATCCGGTTAGAGATTAACACCGGGGTTTCAATACTACACAACCTGTCACAAACCCTTGAACTAGGTTCAAGCGCGGAAGAGGTTTGCTTTCAGGTTGAAGCGGCACACTTATATGATAGGCAGAACCGGTTTTGGATGATGAGGATTTGAAAAATTGATGGGTCGGTTTCGGTAACCTGGTGATTCGGCTTGGATAAAGTTAAGTCGGTTATAGCGGTACGAATCGGTTAGATAATGGAACCGGCAGAAAGTAAATGAAAAAACAGATTTTATGGATGTTCGGAGATTAAACTCCTACGTCACCCCTTCCTCTCGAAACCGCGAGAAGGATATTCACTAAAGAATACAAATACAATCCGATCGAGACTTATTTCCTGCTCGATAACACTCTTACAATTTACACCGAAATTGTAAAACACACACTTTAACTTTAGCACTTAGGCTTTCTAGAACAACACAGTCTTATCACTTGTAGAATAAATGTTCTTAGAATTTCTCACTTGTCTCACTGTATGTCTCTTGTCCCACATTTACTCTTCTTCAACTGCCCCTTTTATAGGTGAAATATGCCAACGGTCATATTTCACTACCTTGAATCTGATTGGCTGAGTAGGGGTGCAAAGGTTCAGTGATTCAGTGATTCAGAGCCTACGGTCATCTTTTCAGACCTGACGGTCAACCTCAGACCTGGCGGTCAACCTCAGACCTGGCGGTCAATATCACAGACTTGGCAGTCTGTTCTTCCGGTGTGTAAGACAAACCTTCTAGGTTTGTCTTTTACTCAATGTAGACACTGTCTGTTAGACAGTTGTCTGTACTTTGAAGATCTCCTTTCTGACTTATCCCGAAGTGGAAAGATCCTGTAGGACTGTCTTCTGCAACCTGCTGGCTTTCCTCAGACTTGTATGGATATGAATGTGTTCAGTCTGTTCCTTTAGTATCATTCTCAACAGATACCCGAATTGTCTTCTTGTTCTAGTCGGTCATTGGACTTAACCGGATGGCTTCCGGTGTGAGTGATGTAACCGGACTTCTTCCGGTTATTCCTCTGCCTTGTGGCTGATCGGCTGTCTGATGTTTCCGGTTTTAAGCTTTGGCCGATCCTTTCTTTGTGCGGTCATGTTCCTGGTCGGTTTAGTGACTTGACCGGCTAGCCTTTTTAGTCGGTTCTTTTGTTTGACCGGTCCGGTTCCTTGTTCCTACATGAAAAGTTTATTTAAGTTAGGTTTATGTGAACCGGTCTAATTTTATCTAACAAGATCCATGAAGGAAACGAAAGAACAAAGGAGAACAAAATCTTGGTGGCTACACAGAAATATGAAAACATCAGGATGAAACCGGGGGAGAATATGAAGGAATTCAGTAACCGGTTCACTAGCGTGGTCAACGAGCTTTAAACACTCGGAAAGAAGTACGACAACCGAGAAGTAATCATTAAAGCCTTAAGATCACTATCGAGCACATGGGATATCAATACCATAGTGATGAGGGAATCAAGCACCATCGGGCAGATGAAGTTGCATGACGTGTTTGAGGATCTAAAAGCCTACGAATTCGAGATTAAGTCTTGGATCAAAGATGAAGCATCCACGTCAACCGCAACCAGAGCTTTGGTTACATCGGTGGAACCGGCGGTCCAAGTATCAACCGTTCCGGCTCCAGTCAAAAACGCTGATCAGATCAGTGAGGATGTGATGGCGATGCTAGCTCAGAAATTTGGGAGATTCATGAAGAAGAATCAGTCACCATCTAATAACGACTTTAATTATAATTATGTAGATAAATCAAATAAAAGATGCTATAACTGTGATGGTTTTAGACATTTCAGGTCAGAATGCAGAAAACTGAGGAGAGACGACAGAAAACCGGAAGGAAACTATCAAGGCAACTATCAATGCAACAACTATCAAGGCAACCGGTACTAGGGTAACAACTACCAAGGGAACAACTACCGGAGAAATGACAACCAACGGAACGACTACCGAAGAAACGACGATCAGCATGCCGACGAAGGGAAGGAAATTCAGAAAGCACTCATCGCATCCGACGGTGGAAGCGAGTGGGCATACTCCGACAATGAAGATAATGAAGTAAGGGTAACCTGTTTCATGGCGAATGACGAAGAGGTATTTGACTTCTCTTCTGATGAGTTCTCTAAGGAAGATTTGATTTCTTCACTCAACGAGATGATCGCTGAGTTCAGAAACATATCTGCATACATACCGACTCTGGTAGAACCTAAAACCGTACAGTCAAGTAGTACCGCTATTAAGACATGCGAAACCGAAATGTATGAACCGGATGAACTATCCTTAGATAATGAGGAGACAGTTCAACCGGTAACTGAAACCGATGAACGAGCACTGTATGTTACGGCTGCGTGGGAGAGATCTCGTCAAGCCGTAAAACAAATGTGTAATTATAAAAGACATCCTAAATGTAGATTTTGTATCGGTTACGAACCAAACAAACAAAACGAATCAAAACAACCTAACAGGATGAAACTCACGAAAAACAATCTTCCATTCATAAGATTTGTCAAGAGTTCAACAACCGAAAATGAGGAAGAACATGATCTAAAACCGGAAAAAGAACTTAAGTATGTTAGTCCGACTGAATTAGAAAACTGGCTTCATCCTGAGAGAAGAAAAGCCAACCGGAAACAAAATAAAACAAACAGATCTCGGTCTCAAAGAAACTCATCACCACAACATAAGGCATTCTTGAGCAATGGTCAAGAAGTTAAGTCAAACATTATAAAAACAGATACCGGGAAACTGATCCGACTTATTCAAGTCTGGATCCCAAAGGGACTAATCAACCATGGACCCAACTGAATGTGGGTACCAAAAAGGTGTAAATAATTTTCTTTTGCAGGTTAGGAGAAGCAACCGGCTAAAGAACTCGGAATGGTATCTGGACAACGGATATTCAAGACACATGACCGGCAACGATGAGCTACTAACCGACATCAAGTATGAAACCGGAGTAGTCATAACATTCGGTGACAACTCGAAAGATAAAACCGTGAGCAAGGGTAAGATTGTCCATGGTAACCTATCCATAAATAATGTGTTACTGGTAGAAGAACTGCATTTTAATCTATTAAGTATAAGTCAAATGTGCGATGTGGGTTATAAAGTTGAATTTCATAAAAATGCATGTTTAGTTAAGAATCAGCAAAATGATATCCTTTTAACTGGTAACCGAATGGGAAATATTTACAAAGTTAATTGGAAACTAATTTTGAAAAACCTGTGTGCATGATAGCCGGAAATGATCCAAACTGGCTTTGGCATAAACGACTAAACCACTTGAATTTCAAAACAATAAGCTTTATATGTTCTAAAGAGCTAGTTCACGGTTTTCCAAATGTTAAGTTTTCAAAAGATAAAATATGTGCTGCATGTCAAATGGGCAAACAAATAAAGTCATCTTTCAAAAGTAAAGGAAACTATCAATCTGAACGGTGTTTAGAACTCTTGCATATGGATCTGTTTGGTCCGGTTAAAGTAACCAGTCTAGGAGGCATGCATTATACTATGGTTGTTATTGATGACTATTCTAAATTTACTTGGGTAACATTTCTAGCCTCTAAAAATCAAGCAACTCCAAACCTGATCAAATTGATCTTGAGAATACAAAATGAAAAATCTATTCGAGTAAACAAAATCAGAAGTGATAGAGGAACGGAGTTTATAAATAGCAGTTTAACCACTTTTCTTGATGATTCCGGTATTAGACACGAGTTGTCTAGTACCAGAACTCCTCAACAAAACGGCCTGGCTGAGAGAAAAAACCGAACTCTCAAGGAAGCCGCAAGGTCAATGATAGCTGATTCGGGCATTACCCAAAAGTTTTGGGCTGAGACTATCAATACCGCATGCTACACACAAAACCGATCTTTAGTAACTAAACGTTTTTCCAAAACCCCTTTTGAAATATACTATGATCGAATTCCAAACATACGGTATTTTCGAATTTTTGGTAGCAAATATTTTGTTCACAACAACGGCTAGAATTACTTGACCTCTTTTGATGCTAAATCCGATGAGGGAATAATGTTGGGATATTTAGCTGTAAGCAAAGCCTATAGGATATATAATACTAGGACGTTAACAGTTGAAGAAACAGCCCACGTTGTTTTTGATGAATCGGTTGAACGAAACACTGCATTACCCTTCGACCTTCACAACAGAATGGAAAATTTCAATATCTATTCTGATGATGAAGACGAGGTTCCGGTTTTTAGACGATTTGTCAATGACCAAGCGGTTGATGCTGAACCTCAGCCTGCTCAAGCTGCTTTACCGCAGAAAGTTGACTTTTCAGTTTCTACTGAAGAAATCGGTCGGTCTGACTCTGTTCAACCTACCGATTAGTCTAACCTTGATCAGCCAACCGAAAGCTTGATAGACACGTCTCGGATAAACCTTAGAAGGAACAAAAATCATCCTCTTGAACTAGTAATAGATAACATATCCTATCCCGTACAAACTAGGCAACAAAATTTGGAACACTATGAAAACTCAGCTTTCATATCACAAATTGAGCCGAAAAAGGTGGATGAAGCATTGTCAGATCCCGATTGGATCCTAGCAATGCAAGAGGAATTAAACGAGTTTGAGAGAAATAAAGTCTGGTACTTAGTCCCTAGACCGAAAAATAAATCGGTTATAGGAACACAATGGGTATTCAGAAATAAACTCAATGAAGACGGTTTAGTTACGAGGAACAAAGCCCGGTTAGTGGCTCAAGGCTATAAACAGGAAGAAGGTGTTGATTTTGAAGAATCATTTGCCCCTGTAGCTAGACTTGAGGCCATTAGAATATTCTTAGTATATGCAGCTTTCAAAAATTTCAAAGTTTTTCAAATGGATGTTAAAAGTGATTTTCTAAATGGTAAAGTAAATGAAGTAGTATATGTTAATCAACCTCCAGGTTTCAAAAATCCAGAACACGAAAACCATGTTTACCGGCTAAACAAAGCCCTTTACGGTTTGAAACAGGCTCCAAGAGCCTGGTACGATACGTTGACACAATTCTTATTTGATCACAAATTTACAATAAGCTCAGTTGACAAAAGCCTTTTCAAATTTGAGAGAAAGGAACACATATTACTTGTTCAAATTTATGTCAATGATATTATTTTCGGATCAACCGATCCAAAATTATGTGATAAATTCTCAAAAATGACGACTGACAAATTTTAAATGAGTATGATGGGAGAACTGAGTTTCTTCCTAGGACTTCAGGTTAAACAGATTGAAGCCGGAACCTTCATAAGCCAACCGAAGTACACAGCCGAATTATTGAAAAAGTTTGGAATGGATACATGCGCGGAGGCGGCTACATCAATGAGTCCTTCCGTAAAGCTAGATAAAGATGAGGATGGTCAAGCCGTTGACATCACAGCATATCGAGTAATGATTGGATCATTGCTTTACCTAACAGCCAGCCGACCTGACATTTTGTTTGCGGTTGGAGTATGCGGAAGATTCCAAGCCAATCCAAAGCAATTACATTACACTGCGGCCAAAAGAATATTAAAATATCTGAAGGGAACTCAAGAAGTGAGACTTTGGTATCCAAAAGACTCAAGTTTCAACCTCATAAGCTACTCAGACGCTGATAGAAAGAGTACAAGTGGAACCTTCCAGTTCCTAGGTGACCGACTAGTTACCTGGATCAGCAAGAAACAGACCTCAGTTGCAACATCAACCGCAGAGGCAGAGTATATAGCAGCCGGAAGCTTCTGTGCACAACTCCTCTGGATCCAACAACAACTAAGGGACTTTGGTGTAGAAGCCAATGAATCTCCAATATTCTGTGACAACACCAGCGCGATAGCGATCATATACAATCCGGTGTTGCACTCAAGAACAAAGCACAATGATATAAGACATCATTTCATCCGGGAGCATGTTCAGGAGAAACACATCCGGTTGGAATACGTCTCGACCGAGCAACAAGTAGCAGACATCTTCACAAAACCGCTACAGGAAGCTAAGTTTTCTCATTCCCGAAATATTCTAGGAATTATTGATGTTAAGCAACTTATATCATGATCATGCATGCATATTGCTTACACACGTAATAATGAAAACCGAGATATGTGTTCAGGGAGAAGCTCTCACTTCTCAAACCATAATCAAATAGGCCATTGAAAATTCAAGAATGCTAACCGGGAGGAAGTCTCCAGTTAAGCCTGATCACTTCATAATGTCAAATCACGTGTATGCTTACTATACGGTTGAAATGACTTGGTAGAAGTGGATATATTTAATCCAAAGTTGAACAAATGTTGATGTGACTCAACATTTCTTCACAATCGGAACAAAATATCCAACTAAAACCGGTCATGGAAAACCGCCTAGTACAAATGCACTCTGATTTCGATGGAATGAACTTTTCCGGTTAACTTGGGATAACTAACCGCGTTCTTATGCATATCTTGAGAAATGAAGCCTGTAATAAATAAAAATAGTCTACCGCAATCGAGATGACGACATGTGTCCATCATCAAGAGAGGGAGACTCACATCTTGTCAATAGATTTTTGTCATCATGAATATCTTGGTAATAATTAGTTTTGCATTGGAAATAAACATTATACACTTCAACAAGTTAAAGTCTATTAATTAAACTGATGACATCACTAAGCATGCTTAACTTATTGATCTAGCCGAACCCTTGGCTATATAAACCACCCTTAAATCCTCACAAATTTTCACAAAAATCACTATTCACAAAAACTGTCTTGAGCTTAAACTATCTCAAGAACATGAACTCCAACTCACTAGCAAAGAAAATTTTATTGGCTGATTTCAACTCGATCTAGTAATACGAAGATCATGATGTCAAAGAAATGTTCTTAGCCGTTGAAAGAAGCGGGCTAAGAGGGTTTCTTGAAAACAGATTCATTCTCGACTACCTAGTAGTCGATGAATTCTTCCAGACCGCAAAGGAGGTGCATCGAGACATAATCGTTGCACAAGTTTACGGTCAGTCCTTTCTATTCAGCGAGACGGATTTCGCTGAATACTGCGGTTTGCCCACTAAAGGGGTAACCGATTTAACCTACTCTCCGGTGACCATGGAAGAAATGCGTCATCGGTTCTCCAACTCGGACATCCGGTTAGACCCTGGGGTGTTAAAAGCCAACTCTCTCACAAGTACCAGCTTCTTTGTGAAATTCTGGGAAAGTCCGTTCTGGGCAGAGAGAAAGGTTTTTCGAGATGATGATCGCTGTTACGGTTGGGACACCGGTAAATCGGTCCTGGATCATCTTCAGCAATCTGAAGAAGATGCTTCTTTCAAACAAAACCGGCTACGCTCCTCAGCTAAGTGGTTTCTGTGCTAGCTTGGATATCCACTCCGGTCCCTTCGTCACTCTCCATCCAAAGCATGTGCTCACTAAGGAGAGAATCCAAGAACTGATCGACCGATGGGAAGCAGCTAAGGCAAAGAGGAATCAAGCGGCTGGGTCATCTAATGTTTAAATCATCTCTCATCCTTTTGTTCTTTCCCAAACCGGTAATTTTGTTGTACTACCGGTTTGGTACCTTAAATTAATGAAGATCATTTCTTTCCATTTTAGTCAAAAATGAAAAATCATAAAGTAAATGACCAACATTAAATGCGCCGTATCAAACCAAATCAAATCACTCTTGGAAACAGAAATATTCGTTTTCAAGAAGCATGCCTAATCCGATTTGACTAGACACACTCTTATCCTCTTGAAAATTGACAAAACATTTATGACCATACACAAACGGTCTGATTTTTCAAAATCTTCTCATTTAATGCATCCAACCGCTCAAGCTATAAAAAAGGCTCAATCCTTCATCTTCAAACACGCTTCCATTACTCTTCTCTCTAAGCTTGAAATCTCAAAGAACTCCTTTCGATTCTCACTCCCACTCTTCTCCGAAATGACTGCTGAACTAAGAAACTCGATCGTAGTATACTTCGAAGAAATAAAAGATGGCCGGTTTCACGATACCCTCTTTCAACCGATCATACAATCGGGGCTTCAAAACTTCTTTGAAGGCTCAGACACCATCCTCGTAGAGGAGGTGTGCGAGTTCTTCAACAATGGGCACATTCTTGATGATGGTAGTATAAGGACCATCATTGACAGAAGATTTCTTCGGCTTACCGAAGAGCATTTTGCTGCTTTCTTCAACCTTCCAACCGAAGGATTCTCTGACTTCCCAACGCCATTCTTTCCGGCTAAGGAAGATTTCGGCTATATCTTCTCCTCTTCCATTGAACCGGTCGACGACCACGGGAAGAAAGAAAAACTCGCTCCTCACTACCAAGTCTTTCATGATTTGGTTCAGCGGTCTATCATGGGCCGAATGCCAAACCAAAACTATAACAGGGAGGATTTCGACATCATGATAGCCATCATCCGAAAATCGCCAATCAACTGGTCCTCCTACCTCTTCAACAACTTGAAGCAGCTCATAACCGCTTCAAGAGGAAGGGTCGATTTCGCTCCACAAATCACTCGATTTTTGGAGACTCATCGCCGCAACCTTGGGCCTAGTGTCCCTGTCGGACCGGCCAACACTCTAACTCTATCCATGCTAAATAGATAGATATCGAGGATTGAGGAACGGACACCCGACAACACCGTGACCAAGTGGCTTGTCAGAATGGTAGAAGGGGATTGGATCGATCTAGACTAAGTTGTTTGTTTTTCTTTCCGGTTTTTGGTCATTTTGTTGTACGACTGAAAACCGCTTCACTACTCTTTCGGACTTAGTTATAAAATTTTCTAATTTTTAAAGTCTCCGGTTATTCATAATATCTTTCTTTCCGGTTTTTAATTCAATAAACATAAAACTTCATGTTAAACGAAACTTCCGGTTAACAAAGCTTCCGGTAAATCAAAATGAAATGTTTGAAAAACGTACCGCCCACGGTTTTACCGCACAAAACTTACCGCCCATTGTATTCTCCGTATTTACCGCCGAAAGTTACTACAATAACTTTTGGAGGGAAAGTTGGTGCCAAAATATAATCAAGTGACGGTTCGTCTTCCAACCGTTCGAAACCGCCTCCTATATAAGTTCAGAACAGTTCATTCTCTACACAAGCTTTCTCTCTCTAAAAATTCTCAAATCTTCAAAGGCTCTCTAACTTCCGTTCATCGCTGTTCTTCATCCTTTTCATTCACAAGATCAACATGGCTCTAGGTAAAGCACCATTTCAATGGATGTTGCAGGTCGATTTCAACGACATCGACGAACACGTCGGGGAGGAAAACAAGGCTGTGCTTCAATCTCTAAGAGATTCGGGATTGAAAGCGTACTTGTCTGGTCCGTTCGTCGTGCACCCGACGACAGTTATGGAATTTCTGGAGACGACGACTTTAACGAAGAGGAAGGTCTCCGCCACCGTCAGCGGTAAAGAGGTTAATATCACGGAGGAGCTATTCTCTGAAGCACTCGGTTGCCAAATACCGGGTTGGACTTCAAGACTAGCCTGACCGATGCAGAATCAAACGCGGTCCGGTTGGTGATATCGGCTGACGATCAGGATCTGGTGACTCACTCAAGCCGGAAGAACAAACTCAAACCGGAGTTCAAGTGGTTGCTGAACATCATCTCTCGTTCAATTCAGGGTAGAGGAGGTAACTTCGATAACCTGACCAAACTTAAGCTTAAAATGATGATGGCGATTGTCCGCGGTGACAAGATAGATTGGGGAGCCGTTATCTTCGAACAATTCTGTGAGATGGTAATAAAGAAGGATGGCCGGGTTCAGGCCTTCGCAATGCAAATCGTCAAAATTCTTAAGTTCCTTAATGTGGAACTTGGTGAAGGTGAACCACTCCCACCCGCTAACATTCTTAACTCAGAGCCAATGAGTAAGAAGACTGCCAAAGCGGCTAAGCCGAAGTCCTCCAGAACGAAGTCTTCAAAGGGAACCAGTTCATCCGCTCCAGATGGAGAAGGCTCGAAACAAGAAAATCCCAAGGGGAAGGCGGTTCAAGCCGGGGCCTCCCAGAAGAAAAAGGGAAGAAAGAAGTCATCCGCAAAGAAGAGCTCCAACAAGCCGGATGACTCCGAGAAAATTCTTTCCTCGGATCATTCGCCGAAGAGAACTAGAGACGTCTTTCAGCCTATTCCCATCAATACCGTTCACCCCATCAATTTCGACACTCAATCACCAAGGCAAACCGAACCCTCGGGGAGCCAAGAAACCGAGTCAATATCAAAGTAGGCAGTAGAGGTTAGTATTCACTCTGAAAACTCCAAATCTCCTAACAAGGACATCGACGAGATAATGGCCGACGTAGGTTTAAATACCTCAGAAGTCATTGTGGACGTAGTCCAAAACATTGCTAAGGAAACCGAAGACGATGTGTCAAGTCGTCTTAAGACAGCTGATTAGGTTGAGATACCCTGTCAGAGTGAAATTCATTCGGTCGAAGAAACGACCAAAACTGTGAACATCACCCCTCCGGCTCAGGAGGGAAATACTGAAGAAAAAGAACCATCTGGTTCAGCGGGGAACAAGTTCGTTCCAATCGGCCCAAGATGGGCCAGCTGATTCAACTTTAACACCTGAAGGTCCAATTCAGGTTAACAAAGGTAAAGAGGTTTTACTCGAAGATTCCGCGGTAAAGGGAAAAGGTGTTACGCAAACCGGCTCCCAACCTGAGATCATAAACGAGGCCAAGGTCGTCATTTCCGCAGAAGAAGAGGAGGAGATGTTTGAGCGGCTCCTTAGAGATATGGACAAAGATGCTGGTTATTTGATATCACCATACCACTTATGGGTCAAACTCCGTTGTGAGACAAAGCTGTCAGACATGATCCCGGAGATGAGCGGTAACAAACACTAGGAGAAACTCTTGGAAATAGAAGAAGTGGCTCTCAAGCTGGCAAATAGCAATGTTATCCAAGCCGCATTTAGCAAAACCGCGGTGATTCACAAATACGCCCGGTTATAAGCAGTAGAAGATGCATTGAGGGAAGCAGAAGGAGAAACTTTAACTCCTATTGAATCGAGAATGTTTGAACGGTTTCACTCAGTGCGTGAAAAACTCATTCAAAGTGTTGACCGGCTCGACGCAAAATGGAGGAACGATTGCAGACATCACTTAACCCATGCCGACTTATATCAAAGCAAACCTTTCTTTGCTGTCGGGGAGACCTCCATGACAGCAGAAAACCGGGGCAGCAACCCTCCTCAAACTGATAAGGCTCCGGAACTTGAGCAGGTAAAGCAAGTGGTGATCGATACACTTAATTCTTGCCTTGGGAACTACAACACTGCAACCGATGAGAAGATTGCAACAGTTGAAACCAACCTGACGAACACCATCCGGGGATCAGTTCAAACCGAAATGGCAAAAACTGCTCAAACATCGATCAGGTCGATGATAGATGAAGCCTTACAAACTTCAGTCAAATCATTGATCGCAGAATCCGTCCAAACCGCAACCGCTCCCTTAACCGATATGTTGCAGGCTATGGCCGCTCAGATTGAAGAGCTGTCTAAACTTCAAGTGAGCAATACTCAAGCGCAAATCAACTCTGATGCCGTAACTACAAAAAGACTTCAAGACGAAGAGAGGGAAAGAGAACGGTTAAGGAAGGAAACTGAAGAAAAAGACCTTGCGCTTGCCAAGCAATGCGAAGAGGAAGAACATACAGCTCTCCAAGAACCAATACCGGCTCAACCCTCGCACGCTATGAAGACAAGGAATCAAAACAAGCTATACATTACAAGTTTTGAATATTTATTCTAAATAATCAAAAAGGGAGAAATTGATAAGAAAAATTAAGTAAGTTAATTTTCAAACCAGCCATACATTACAATTTTTGAATATTTATTCTAAATAATCAAAAAGGGAGAAATTGATAAGAAAAATTAAGTAAGTTAATTTTCAAACCGGCCATACATTAAAATTTTTTAATATTTATTCTAAATAATCAAAAAAGGAGAAATTGATAATAAAAATTAAGTAAAGTTAATTTTTGGAACCGGCTAGAAAAACTAAACAACTATTAACTTCTATGAGCAGGAACAGATCGAATTGCACAAACCGGCTGGAGTCTCATAAACCGGCTGTTGAACACTTCAAGAAATCCAGTTCCAAGTGATCAAGTCAAGATTAGAGGAATCGGTTTTAACTCTCTCAAGAGACCGGCTAGCAAAGACAAGTTTACATTCCAGCCGAACTATACTGTGTAAGAAACAACCGGAAACTACAATTTGCAGAGATGACGTAATATGACGAAATAGACGTGTATCGAAGGGATAAAAGAAGATAAGATCCGATCAGAAGCATGCGAGGAAAGCAATGATGATTTACTGATCCGACGTTTACAACCGGAAGGTGCATGCCTGACACGTGTTCGAACCTGCAAACCGGCAACGTCATCTTTACCTGAGGAGTGTCTACATGCTTGCCAAGTGTTGAGGAAGGTGAAACGTGCAAGCATCCTCCCTACACCGGCGTGATGCTGAATTAACCAATCCCACGGTGAGAGAAGAAAGTAACCGTTGGGATCGTCCTCACTATAAAAGGAAGACGAAGCGACCTCATTAATGACGACACAAGTTACGAAAATCTTAGAGAGATAAAGAAATCTTACGTGCGATCCAAAACCGTTGTGTCATTAACCGGAAGCTTTATTTGTGTGTGTTTGTGTTGTATTTGTGTATTACATCAAGAGTGAATTGGTGTAACCGTCGAGTAGCGAGTTGGGCTCGACCGACTGTGTTATTGTGTAACTTTAAAAGTTAGTGGAGATCCTTCTCATAACCTGAGAAGAAGGGGTGACGTAGGAGAGTTTGCTCTAAACATCCATAAAAAATCTTGTCTCGTGTTATTTCATTCATTTACTGTTTACTTACTTAACCTAACCAAAACAATCCTACTCCTTATATCAAAAACCGGTTCACTCATATTTCTAAAACCGACTCCTCCTAAACATCATCTAAGTCGCATACGTTGCTTCAGACTGAAACAGACATTTCTGCCCTTGAACCCGGTTTAAGAGTTTGTGACAGTTTGCGAAGTGCTGAGAACGGTTATAGTCTCTAACCGAACTATCACCAAAGTGTGTTGTGTGTTGTAAGCGGCCACCCTTCCTGAAACCGGAAACACCCCGGTCCTCCAAGGGCATCCCCGATCCTAACAGTGTCTATAAAGGATTATGTGTTGAATAATAGAATTACTGACACATAAACTTCCGCATAAAAATTATTATGTGATAGTAAATTTATGAAGACTTTTTTTTTATAATTTATTATATATATATATATTTGGTTGATACAAACAAACGTTATATATTAAAATAAATTTCAATTATTAAAATAATTAGTTACATATTTATTAATAAAAATTCAAATCCTAATAATCAAAACATTTGAATCTCAACAAAATAAAAAACAAATTAATGCAAGTATTTGTTTACATATTTATTTGAAGATATATCCGATGAATATCGGGAAATTTGAGGAAATGACCACACTGATAGGGTGAATAACCGATTGTGTGTGCATAATTTAAATAGCGCTGGTGACCTTTTTTTTAATGACAATTGTACCCTTGCGTAACACAACTCCAGTTGCGTGACGCAACCAGAATTATTATTATTTTTTTCAATTTTTTTTCGTAACGCGATTGCGTGACGCGATTACGTGACGTAACTGGAGTTGCGTGACGCGATTGCGTAACGTAACTGGGGTTGCGTGACGCGATTGTGTAACGTAACTGGGGTTGCGTGACGCAACTAGGGAATTTTCGTCCAAAAACAATTCATAATTAACATTTTTTGAAAATAAAAAAATAAAAAATTGCGTCACGCCACCTCAGGTCGCGTGACGCAACTGGGACATTTTCGTCCAAAAACAGTAAAAGGGGTCACCAACGCTTTTTTTTATCCTCTGCACTTTCCGCATTTCACACATTTTTGAGGGTCATCTCCTCAAATTTCCTTGAATATCAGCGTTTTTATCTTCACCTCACAACCATTTATCCCTGAAAAGACAAAATCAAACAACGAAGGAGTGTAGTTATGATTAAATCGCTTTCAATATTCTTAATTAGTATATGAAACTTTTTTTAAAAATCCATTTAAATTAAGAGTTGATCTGATAATGAAGTCAAATTTATATTGTTGTTACTTGACTTGAATATAATTATAGAAAAGTAAATAATAGGTTAACTTAAATAACTAATGAATGATATGTGAACAACAAATACTTCATGATCAGCCTAATCTGATAATGAAACTTGATCATTATGTCAAATTTACATTGTTGTTACTTGACTTGTAAGCATGACATCTTCAATATCATGGGCATCAAGGAAGACAATTTTCCCATAAGGTACTTAGGAATTCCGTTAACCGCAAAGTAGATCGAGATCTCATATTGCAAGCCGCTAATTGAAAAGGTAAAAAACACGATATCTGGATTGACAGCGAAAGAAACTTTCTTATGCAGAGACGATCAAACTTATCAAAATCGTGGTCATGGGCATAGTTGGCTATTGGGTGCAACAGATGGTCATTCTGAAGAAGGTAATGAAGGAGCTCGACACGCTGATGAAGAATTTATCTGGGGTAGTAGCGGAAGAGGAGGAAAAAATTCAAATGGACGGCTCTTTGCAAACCGAAGGACGAGGGAGGCATCGGCTTGAAGAACACTATCGAGTGGAACAAGGCTCTCACCTTCAAGCATCGGTGGGCTATGAAGCGCAATCATGAGTCACTATGGATCAAATGAGTGCATACGAGGTTTATGAAATACGAATCTAGCATCTGTACCTGCAAAATTCATTAATGTATGAGATGGTCTTTGAAAAATATTCTTAAACTAAGAAGCGATATTACAGATCTTTATGACATCCGGCTAGGGGACGGAAAAGAAACTCTATTCTGGGACGACCCCTAGTTCGAAAAGCAGCCTATCATCCACAAGGAGGAGTTTCAAAATACCTGCATCAGAAGGGACTGCACATAAGCGAAAATCAAAGACATTAAAGACGGGAATTTGGACTCACTCCTAAGAAGAAATCCAAAAGGATAGAGGATACTTGATCATATAAGTAACATACAACTACACGACAGACCGAATATTCATGAATGGAAAGTTGAGGACAATGGGAAGCTAGTATCGAAGAAAATATGAGAGGTAACCCGGGAAAAAGCACAGAAAGTAGAATGGGCTCTTCTTGTATGGTCAACGAAGATTATCCCTAGACACTAGTTCATCCTATGGCTTGCCTTCTGGGAAAGACTCAACACTCGTGATCGTATCAACAAGTATATGAGCATCCCGGACGCGAGCTGTCTTCTATGTAGAAGAAGTGAAGAAACCATAGATCACCTATTGGGGAGCTGCTGTATTGTTTTGGAGCTTTGGGACAGATTCTATAAAAGCCTAGAAATGATCAGTTTCTTGAGCGACTGGAATGAATTCAAAGATGCAACACTACTAAAAGCCAAGGGAAATAGATTTGCAACAAGCGTGTTCAAGTGCGGCTTTGGAGCAGTGTTGTATAACATTTGGCAAGAACGGAATGCAAGGGTATATGGTAGAACCCGAAGGAGCGTTGAAAAGTTATGAAAAGATATTGTTTCGGATTGCAGCGCCCTCGCCGGAACGTGGAGAATAATCCAAGCACGGAGCAGAACTAGAATATCTGTAGGAACTGAAATTTATCGTTTTCTAAACTCACTAAAATTGAAAACATTGTAATCAGATAATTCATTTACATTTTTAGGTTTTTAGCTTTTGTTCAGAATGTTACGACTTCAAAATCATTTAAGGTTTGTCTAGAATGATCTCTTAAACTCGTAGTTTTTTTCAAAATTTTGGAAATTTTTAATGAAATTTTTTTTATAGTAAAGTAAAGAATAGGTTAATTAACTTAAAATAATGAATGAATGGTACGTGAACAACAACATACTTCATGATCAACCTCTAATATATAATAATAAGAAGGAAAAAGTTAAAAGAAAATAGTAAAACTAAAATAGATTATTAGTGGATATTTATTAATAATTCCAAATAAGTAAATTAATTGATTGGATTTATGTATAATACAAACATGAGAACTTAATTTTTTCAAGATAAACCTAAATTTTTTCTGTAAACCACCAAACATCTAGTGATGTGAAAACAATATTAGTGTATTAATTATATTCAACAGACCTGCACATGCTCAATCTCTAAAAATCCATACACACATCCATTCAACAACTAAGATACTACCAACTGCAATATCATGTGAATTCAATTGAGATATGAACTTAGTCCTCAACAATAATGATAATAAAAATCCTTCTACAATATTCAACTTATTACACTTAATATTGCGAAAACGATTTGAAAGAAACTAAAATCAATGAAGTGAGTTAACACTAAACTCACATATATATATATATATATATATATATAAACTCAATTTGTTTTTATAGAAAGTTTCTCAGATTTTTTTTATATAGCACGAAAAAAGATATAAAACTCGAGTTTCTAAAATTGATTATATGTAAATGATAAATTTTTTAGTACACTACAAGGAAACAATGTATTTGCGATAATATTTATTGACAAATATATAATTTGCAACGTTTTTTATATGTAAATATTTTTTTTGCAAATATGACGTCGCT